>NC_092227.1:66869011-67006511 GCF_036320965.1 Panulirus ornatus | reverse complement strand
ATATGTTCGAAAATATGGATATGGGTATTTGATAGAAAAAAAGAAGCTTATAACCCTTAATCATACTACAACAATATCCTCGACAGGAGAATGTCGAAAGAATGCTTGAGAGCCAGTTTTTATCTGCCTTCCCATTTCGACCAGATTTGTGCTAAGGCCTGCAGTGTATAGCGTCCTGCTATCTATATTTTTATTTTTTTATTTTTAGCGGAACCTTGTAAAATTAGTTGAACTCGTAGTCATAAGATGAAAAAGCAGAAGTATTATACAGAAATATAATTGTGTGATTATTTCTTTAAAAAGAGCACATGATTTAATCATGGAAAGTTTAACTGGTGCTGGTTTGAAGAAAAGTGGAAATATTATAAGTAAGAATGTAACATTTAGTGACCACAAGATTTTAAAAGAAAGTTGGATTCCGACGTAAATGCTTTGTTATGATCTGGTTTTCATAAAAAAGCAAGGAATGTAATATACGTAATTCATATACTTTAATTCCTTTGATTGTTATTTAATATTGATCATTGGGTAGAAGACCAATGCGACGCTGGTAATATACATATGGATATGTGGATCAGTAGACGTTGAATGTTTACCCGTTTTTTCAAAGTAAGCTTCAGGATGGGGAACAGCGTTGGGTTTTATACAGTGAACCATGACCGTAACCCCAGCAGGGTCAGCAGTCCTAATCTCAGTGACCTGGACATGCTGACTGATCCTGGAGGTGGGTCCATCAACGTCCAGCGTCTTTCAGTCACCTGTCTGGACTCAGATTATGACATTCCTCATAAGGCTTACATGGAAACCGCCCAGTCGATTGACATTGATGGTACCATTTCCAATCACAGTATCGGTTCCTTTGGCAGTGAATTTTCTGTGAAGTCTTGTCCAGAAACCAGGAGGAGCGTGAGGACTATAAACTTTAAGTCTTTCTGTCCTGGAAGTAAACTTGGTCTTTCTGCTGAGACTTTCAACCTACAGAGCCATGATGTCTGGAAGGACGCGGACAGCGACGCTTCCAGTCAACCCTACGTTGATACCTTCCAGGAAGTCACCGAGGCAGTGAAGATCAAGATTCTGCAGAACGATATCATTAAGCCAAACTTATTAGAGACCTGCTTAGATGAATCCACCTCAAACGAACACCAGGGTGAGCATCCAGACCCACATGAAATAGATGCTGGCTCCAGTACCAGCAGACACCCGGATCATTACATTCCAGCTCACTCAACTAAAGTTATTGAGTCCCTCTTGCTGGAACTGCAAGAAGGGGACGAGCACTCGTGCGCAACACCGCCCAGTAAAACGTTGAAAACAGTGGATGATCATGTAGCCAACGAGCGCCCTGTTGTCTACACAGCGACGAACGCAGCAGATTGGAGACTGGGTACCATCCTGGAAGAGTCTGGAAAACACCAAAGGAAAGACTCTGGGTCAGACTCTGAGGTTAACAAGCCTAAAGTTAGCTTGGACAAATATAACTCGAGTGACGACGAAGACGGGCTGACCATAGGAAGTGTTGTGAACGCAACCGACATTGATGCCGAGAGAGAGAAGGAGGAAGGAATCCAAATGTGTCTCGAACCATACGAGGAGAAAATCGAGAAAATCGAAGAGTGTCTCATGAATAGCAGCGACAGCCATGCTAGTGCCAACGACAAGTTGAGAGCGGAGGCTGCAGACCAAAGTCGCAGTGTGGATGTCTCGGCCGTCATCGGAGGCAACCACAACATAACCTACTTGCGATTTGGCGCTGGGCTCGAGGACGACGTGTCAAGCGTCGTAGCCTCCGAGTACTCGCAGTGTGGCGTCTGCGCCACTCACACGACTCTCTTTGCCGAAGATGCACTCGTCAGCGAGCTACATATGATCATTAATGACTACACTTCATCGGCTACCGAACACGTAAGACAAGAAGTGGCTGGGCGGAACGAGAAACAAGAAGAATCCAACGTACACCAACACCATGGAAAAGTAATAGTGCAGGTAGCAGGAGGGAGAGGAGAAGGAGAGAATGAGAGCGAAGATGAGAGTGAGAGGCATCAGGAGGCAGCCATAGAGATCACAGAAGTGAAGGAAAATAGGCGACAGTTTTACATGCGAAGTTCCACAGTTGGTGCTCCCACAAGCCTCGTTACTGCAAACACAGGTAGTCTCTCCGGCCTTCCAGTCATCATAATGTATATAACGTTACTAAGCAGGTTAACATGCTCTTGCACACGACGGTACTGCAGTGCACACCTGTGCCACCTATGGGTATGATTGTCTAACCTTTTAACCTTACCCTCAAGCGTCAGTTTGAAGGGTCGGGCCGTCTTGCTCAAGGTATTGAGTCACTTTTTGTATTGTGTTGTATACATATTGATATTATCATAAAGTGGTTCTTTTTCATTGTGTTATGATATATCATGAGGCCGCTCCGTCTTCAAGTTAATCATGTCGAAATTATATTTCTATAATTACATCAATATTGAACGAAAATGCATAACCCCTTTACAACATCCTTCTTTGAATTACTTAATTCCCGTTCATAGAAAATATAAT
This sequence comes from Panulirus ornatus, assembly GCF_036320965.1. Taxonomy (NCBI): domain Eukaryota; kingdom Metazoa; phylum Arthropoda; class Malacostraca; order Decapoda; family Palinuridae; genus Panulirus; species Panulirus ornatus. The sequence continues at coordinate 67,003,967 of NC_092227.1, read as the reverse complement.
TTCGACATGATTAACTGAAGACGGAGCAACCCAAAAATATAATATGATATATAAAAAAAAGTTTCACGTGGAGAAATATGTTAAGGCGTCCAAATTTTCGATTTGAAAAACTCGTATTAGGGAAAGGGGAATCGTCTTGTCAATAGTTATATACACACACACACACATATATATATATATATATATATATATATATATATATATATATATATATATATATATATATATATATATATATATATATATATATAACTTTGTTAGGAATTAAGGATTTTAACCCCCTTGCATGTTGGATGCGATTAATCCCTTTTTGTTCTGCAAGCGATTGCTTACATTTACAAACCGAATTCTTTTAAAACGTATTTTCATAAGAACAAAGAACATCACCGGTGCGTTCATTGGAAATCTAACTTTTATTTCTGTAAATTTCCAGTAGTGATATGTTTCCCTCTCATATTCCTTTACCAAGAGAAACCTGTGGCTGGGAATCCGCCCTCGACCTTTCACCAGTAATACTAGAAGTGTGTGTGTGTGTACCCTCTTACCGTTACACTGACGTGCTTGGGCGACTAAGGCTTTTCCCAACGTTAGTTAAGTTAGAGTAAGCTCGACTGGTTAACGTTAAGTACTCAGAGAGAGTGCTAGGCTAGGGAAGTGGTTACTTCAGGATGGGCTAGGTCGTGCCGTGGCAGCATTGGTTGGGTTACGTTGGGTGTTACATTAGGCTTGGTTTTCTGAGGCTTTGTTACATTAGGGTTGGTTAACGTTGGTTAGGTGAGACTAAGTTAGGTAGGAGGATCAAAATAACATCCAATACATCGTGTACATTAGGCCTCCCTTCACAATCTTGCAAAAAAACTTCGGCTAGGCTTGGCTACCGTAGGTCCTAGTCCTTTTATATAATAAAATGTCACCCAAGACTTCGTTCAAATTTGGTGGTAATCTTTTTTCCCTTTTTTTTCCTCGTTCATATGTGGCTGAACTTACTCTTTCATTCGAATTCAGTGACAAGGAATAGTAAGCAGTTACTGTGCTAACTGGATTGGGTGTTGGTACTTTTCAGTGCAGTGCAACACAAGATGCATTTAGTATGGTTCTTTGTTGAAAGAGTTTAATTACACGTCAGGAAATATGTCATTATACTCAGACCCCCAACATCCTAAAGGACGGTCTCTTCCTCTAGGATCCCCCTCATAATAGCTTATTATTATTATTTTTATTATTATTATTATTATTATTATTATTATTATTATTATTGTTGTTGTTGTTGTATGCTTGTTCGTCCTTCATGCTTCAGCGAGGTGACACAGGAACTGAGTCATCGAAGGAAAATTTTACAAATATTATTATTATTATTATTATTATTATTATTATTATCATCATCATCATCATCATCATCATCATCATCATTATCATTTTTATCATAGAACTGTAGAGTGTACTGTCTTATGAGAGCCTAAAACTGCTGTTATATTATTCACCTCTTAAGGACAAGGATACAACCCTTGGGTTTTATCGACTGGTATTTGACCTGAGGATCCTTAAAGGTCAGGTTAAAGGCCTGACCATCATACCCAAGAGTATGCTCAAGTTTTACCGTCGTGTTTAAGGGCTCGTCAGTCTGTTTTTCTCAGCAATATTTACTCGGTCACATTAAATTTTACAAATGTAATTTTTAATATTGCAAACATGACTTAGTGTTACGAAGGCACCTGTTGCTCTGTTATAGTATATTAAAGAATTGGTCGATAGAAAAGAAAGGTTGGGTACGACCCAGGGACACTTGTTTTCCAATGATTTCTTTTCAGAATTAAGCATTGTAAGGTGGACTATACTCCCAAGCATTTCCTTTATTATGTAACCTCTTGAGCGCGACATTGCAATCCGTTAACACGACAGTAGTACGACCCCCTGGATATTATTATGGCCCGACAGATCATACACCAGATCATCATACGGGTCGTACCGCCTTGATGAAGGATCGCACCGTCGTTTTCAAAACGTTATGGTGATTGTAAATGTGATCATTCTGGAAGGAACAAGTTATATCAGACATACAAATTATTGGAATGTTACAATATTGAAAAAAAAAAAAAGGCCAGACACTGATAATGCAATTATGGGTAGCATATAATGCAGGAGAGTGAAACTGTAAAGAAACGAACATTAGCATTCATGATTTTTCCCAGTCATTCTAAGTTAATCTGCTCTCGTGATATAGGGATAATGATATTAATGCTTTTTGCAGATTACTGCAGGTTTGATCATACATGTACTTGCCGTTATGGGTTTGGGTGATGTTTTCTGACACGAGAGTACATTAGACATTTGATGGGATTTTATGAAATACCACCCCATAAGATAGATCTTTGCCCTGAAATATTAGATTCCCTGCTTGCTGGTATCAATTTAATTGTACAATGGTTAAGCAGATAATTTTGACGAAAATCGTAACCGAAAAGTTGAGGACCGCTTTTGCGTTTTATCCCTGGTCAAGTGAGTCAAGTTTGTAAAATCATGTCACTAAACCTATGGGCTTTGGAAAATGTGAATGTTACTGTCGTTTGTACATGGATTATGTTGTAACTTGTATGTATACATTTTTTTCTCCAATGTAAAAATACCCTGGCCCTTTTTTCCTGTATCACCAATGCCATACACATCTTTTCCTATTATTCCTATGGGACGATGACTCCCTGGGTCCCTGTGTCCACCGTTCACCCTCCTGTACTCATTTGTATACAGGTAATGTAAGAAAATACGTTGCTTGGTAGAACTTTAATCGGTTCAAAGTTTTTCTTCTGTGAAATATGTATCGGATTGAGATTTCTTCGAAGCTCCTCATTTGGTTTGTATTGTAATGTACTTTGGGAATACTGTCGTGTCGCGACCTGAGACGTGCTGACGAAAGAGGGTTTGTTGAGAATCCCTAAACGTGATAATTCCTCTGTAAAGTTCAACGTGTCCAGTACGAACACTTGGGCGTTTCAAAAAGAAATTCGTTTGGTGCATTACAGAGGATCGACTCTGTAACTAGCACAAGTCAGGATCCTCGTAGTATCCGTAATATAAGATGAGACTGTCTTATTCCTTAATATATTGTGCATTGAATTAAAGAAAAAAAAATCATTCGTCAGTCACCTGTGTATTCTTAGTGAGATTGTCTGGTGTCGAGTGTGGTTGCCATTAGATCTCTGAGGTTTTCATTGCTTTTTGTTCATAGGTTTTTGTTATTTTCTTTTCAGTTCTTGTATCTAGTAGAATATGGATATGACTGAATTGAAATTGTGTTTAACAGTATTATCAATGAGATATATTCAAGGGTGCCTGTCTTTGTAGGGGTACCTCAAGACAGTGCATCATCAGCACTGTCCACAATTGTGTCAGTGATCTGCCCAGGGTATCTTACTGTTCCACTTACTCGTGGCCTCATGAAAACATATGACTAGATTAATCAGTAAACCGACTCCTAGCAAAGGGATAATACTTCCAGAATATTTAAAAGCAAAGGCAGTAGACCTGTTGAACACAAAAGTAGATATTTGAACCACTGTGAAACATATTAATCACAAGTTTTAAACAGTAAGAAAAAAAATTATTGAAGTTAATGGATAAAGAAGCAGCCACCGAGCTGTTCACGTCTTAAACCAAAGCTAGAATATGCTTATGTTGGTAAACTTCCATTAAGAAGCAAATAGTGCTAATAGAGAATGTCTAGAGGAGAGCAACAAATATGTTACCAGAATTAAGAGAGATGAGTTACAGGGAAAAGCTTGGGGCCTTAAGTTTGCCCAGCTTGGAGGAGAGAAGAGCGAGAGGTGACCAATGAACAGTTCGAGAGATGCAGGGATAAAACAATTAGAGGACACAACGGGAAATTAAGCCTGAACCTTGTTCGAGAAGGTGTAGAGAAGTACTTTTATTGTATAAGAGTAATGGATAAGTAAGTAGAAAAAAAAACGGTTTGAGACTATGTGAGTGTGGACAGGACACAGAGGTTTAAAAATTTGTAAGAGGAGAAAGTTCAAAAGATGGGGCCCTACGATTGATGAACTCTCACCGTACTGTGCATATTGGTAATGACACGAGTTTGAAACTCCCTCCCCGTACAGTGCAAATAGTTAATTAATGAACGAGGTAGTTACACAAAAAGGCATTCATCCTGAGCACGATGGTACGACCCTTGGGTATGATTATCTGGCTCTATTCTGTTGATGTGAAGAAAAGAACTTGAAAACTTGTCCCCTATGGTTCAGGTCAAAGGCCAGGACTTCTTGTAGGGTGATGTTAGCACACAGATGTGTTCAGTTTGTGAGAGTACTGGAGCGTTGAAGAGTTGTCATCGTCTCTTATCTTAAAGGTCCGCATGATCCACCCCACCATCTTGTTGGAAGAGGCAGTCTGTTGCTTTGTTTTGTTCGCTGGTGGTAGAATCTTCATACATTATATAAACGTCTTTTTCCGTTCGGTATACCATATTGCTATTGTTTCCTTCATTCTCCCCGTACCGGAAGAGTTAGAACTTATTCCCTTTGAAAAGCATTTGAGGGTCACGCTACTTGCGGTGGCCCAGCGCCTTTGTTATGTTACTTAGTAGTCTTCCATTGTTATCTTCTGACTAGATTTACATACTTATCCTAGTGTTATCTGCGAAGGATGACATGAAGCTGTGACTCGTTCGTGCATCGATGTCAGATTATAATGAAAACGAGAAAATAAAGGGTTGCAAATGCAGTTCCTTAGGGATCACCATTTTCACTGAGCAGAACCTGTAAATGGCCTGATATATCCAAGATCGTGTTGTGATATTTCACTTCAGAAATGATATATCCAACTTTCAGATTTCCATGTATTACCAGAATACGCACATAATGTGCCATGATGACACCATGGTCACATTTATCGAATGGCAGCCCACTATGTATATATCATTTTGTCTGTTCTTCGTCGCCTCTATAGATTTATCATAGTTGTCAAGGATGAGAGAAAATTCATATTGTCGTGAAACCAAGCAGTTTTGGTTATGTACCTTTCTAGAATCTTTAAAGTAACTTAATTTACAACGTGGGCCTCTCTCAAAGATTTTAATTATGTGCCACGTCATTGCTGTCTTAATGTGAGTCTTTCCATTGGAGGATATTTTCTCTTATGTTAGCTGAGACGGCACGGGCAGCCGAGGCCAGTCAGTTTGCTTCTTTCACATTCCTCCTGGCGTGTTACTCTGACTAGCAAGTTCAGGCACAATTTCGTGCTAGGTAGTAATCGCACCGAAGCCTGCTTTCGCTCTCTCCCATCCTCCTCACCTCGCGCTTACTTGGACTGCATCGCATCATCCACCATGAAGCTTTGGGGTTTGCTCAAGTCTCTCTGTAAGCTGATACAATCCTCGTCGCCCTTCATTTCCCATATGACATCACTCATTAACTCTATAACGTCCTATTCCAGTCCATCAGGCAAGACATCTATTACACACACGAAAAGTAGTAGTGGGCTTAAATCTGAGCCCTGCGGTACGCCACATGCAACCCCAGCTTATCCCGGGGATGCACGTCTTATCTATGTTCTTTGCTCCCATCCGCCAAGGTAATGATTCGGTCGTCATGTCGCAGTTAGGTGGTTGTGGTAGGAGTAACTTGGCTGTTATGCTGAATGTTGGCTGATCATAGGCAGCGAGAAGGTTATTGTGAAGGCTGGTGCATCTGCTTGAATATCATACTGTACGTGCGCAAATTCTATGATGATTGTAAACGAATTTCCAATACAAAGTTTCTTTGCTGATGAAAGGATTTGGGTTATTCCCGAGTCCTGAGATGAAAGTAGGCGAAGCTGTTTGTGGAAGTAAAGGTGAAGGAAATTAAAACTGGTGGTCTAGTGTGAAGTACAGAAATATGTTGTAAATGACTCATTTGGTATTTGGATTTCAAACTTTCAACTTTTTTTCACAAATATACATAGTAAGTCATATAGTTTACAGGGAGATTAGATATATGTTGTCTGAAAATATTAGAGCATAAGTCGAGGGTGTGGATAAGGCAGTAAAAGGTTCGAGCAAACATGAAGTTAAATATCGGGAATATGTTATATAGTTGAAATTAGCATTAACTGTGGGTATGTTTGGTTAGACACACATGCGACCTCCTCACAGCAGTGGGTGAAGTTGGTACCAGACTTATTTACAATATGGCATTATTGACAGTATGGCGTTATGGCAGCTAATGCAGACGGTTAGGGCAGCATCAGACCTGGTTACAGCAACAGTGTTGGACAGTGTGTGTGTGTGTGTGAGAGAGAGAGAGAGAGAGAGAGAGAGAGAGAGAGAGAGAGAGAGAGAGAGAGAGAGAGAGAGAGAGAGAGAGAGTGTTAGTTTAGTGAGGTAATAGTAAAAAGACGTACAACTGATTCTAAGAGAAATGCCTGTAAGCTTTTCCTGGTCTGTCATAGACTTAAAAGTGTATACCAGAGCTCTTCTTATACAGTCCAAGCTACTGATTGCAACTGTTCCAATCGGTAAATTATTCTTTATGTTAACAATTCAATCCTGACGAAGGAAAAGTATTTCATTCACCTCATGCGAAGTAAAATGTTTGCCTACGAGTAAGTATCCATTACTATGAGTGATTTCATTTTGTTAGCTGAGTCGGCACGGTCAGCTGAGGTCCTAATCAAGGTCATCTCGTTAAGGCTGTATGTATGAGCTAAGTACCCATTCTATCGACCAATCTCTTGGGGGTGGATGAACAGCTGGGTTGTCTGTGGACCGACTGCCGCAGTCAGGATTGGAAGCTATGCGCTCGATCTTGGGTGGCCCGTGAGTGTGTCACGGTCAAGAGTGCTAACCCATTACACCACGGGAATCCATATTTCAGTAGCTTGTTATATTGAGAATATTAACTTCGTTTTCTATGCCAGGTAGATTCATGTCGTTTAGCGGGATGTTATTGATTTTTTTTTTTTTTTTCCAGTTTGGGAACCATCTCTCTGGTATGCCGTTGTACTCTCTCCATTTTTCTCGTGTCTGTTTTTTTCTTCGAGCTGGCTGACGGAAACTGAACCATAGATTCCAGGGGGATACACACTGATGACTTGTTAAGAATGAGGGAACCTTCCTTAGACTTAATTGGAAAGCTCAGCCTATGAATCCAAGAATTTGACGTGCCCTTAGCATTCTCATGCGCAGGTCACCGATGATTTATTCAGTGTCCCTTTCACTGCTTCTGCGCACCGCTTACTGAGCTGTAGGTCACTCAAGATTATTACAACCAAGTCTTTTTTTTTTTTTTTTCTCATTCATCTTTGTAGCTCATTTTTACTACTGATAAGGAAGACTTTGCACTATTGAAGTCACTGGCCAGGAGTGAGCTAAGTTCGTCAGTTTGTCTGTGTCATTTTGATGATGCAGATCTTCAGTTTCTGTTGTGGATGCATTTCTTGAAAATGTTCACATCTTAAGATACAACCCGGTATCACTGTCAGTATAATCACAAGTGCTGTGTCATCATGAAAGGTTATTACAACCAAGTTGTTTTCCTCGCGTATCCTTTGTAGCTCAACAATATTAATTCTAGCTTGACTTCTCATATTTACTTAGCATTCATCGCTACAGGAATTTATTTGTCAGGTGTGAGTTATTTATATATCACTTCAGGTAGTACTTTGTATGCCCATATGAAGGTACAAAATTTCGATTTCTACAATACGTGCTATATTTCTCAGCTTAGTAATGGAGCCATATAAATTTCACATCTTCAGACACAACCCATTATCACTGTGATTAACATATATTAAAAAAATGCAATCTTTACAAACTGAAAGTCTATAATCTGGTATTGTTTCATGACTATCAAATTGAGTAATTTCCCTGAGTGTTGATAGTTTCCTCAAAAGTAATTTGTCATCGATCACATTTGCCCAATATTTGTCTTGCCTCAACATAGATAACGAAGTCTTCATTTATAGCTAGAAATAAATCTACTGTGTTCGTTGTAATAAGTTGTACTTGTAAGTTTCTCAAATAAATGAAGTCACTTTTCAGTGTCATACGACCTTGACCAGCGGGTAGTTGGGAGGATCAAGTTGGGGGGGGGGAGAGTTGTCATCTGTGAGGATTATATATGAGTGTTTCAGTTTGTAGTAAACATTATACATGTTGTATGTAGTGTCTCGTGAGTTAACTTCATGAAATGATTTGCACTGACGTGAAAATATAGCCTGGGGATAATGTTGCCGTGATTCTGCTCTTCATTTTAAAGGTTTACTCATGTTTTTATAGGTAAGTTATGGAAAGTGAGCCCCCTCTCATTCTTTGGTTGACCAGTATTAAGAATTGGTCATAGAATGGATAGTGAAGGAAGGTAAAAAAAAAAAAAAACACCCACCCATGTCTGAGGATTGACCCGTTTCATTGGTTGATTTGTTAAACCGTTATGCAGACAAACTTTTAATTCTAGTCATGCTCTCATTATTCATAATTGCATGGCTTAACATAATACTAGTCTCTGATGTAACTAACTTCCTGTTTTTATCGTTAGAGAGCTTGTTATGAGCCTAAGACTTGGTTAGGAAAAGAAATTGAAGGTTTTTCTTCAGAGTGACATAATGTGAAGAAAGATAATTAAAGGTTTGCTTATCCCATAGACAGATATTAACCTATGCAGCTATATCTGTGTAGACAACAAGTATATCAAAGATTTTGGTATGTGCTTCTGGCTTGATGATATGCCCCTTGTGTATGACGGCCTGGGCTTTTAAGGATTAGGTCATGGGTCGCACCATCACACTCGAGAGACATAACTTTGTACTTAAGGACATAAGATTTCGTGAGAGATCCAGGTTTTTTTTTTTTTTTTCCATGATTCGAATTACAAAACTTCGTAACCAGAACTTGTCTAAAGGATCATTATTTATCGTACTGACGGTGTATTACAACACATTTTACATTACTCGTAAGTTTCCGTTATTATTGTTGTGATGACCTTTCTTTAGTCGACTGACTGTATCAATTAGTTTAATTTGTTTTACCAACAAGTTGAGTATGTATAGATATACAAATATATGCAAGTATAAGTCATGTTGTTAAGGTGGTCTTAGGGCCCAAATGTATTCAATACATAGTGTATAACCACAGCACGGGATTAGTTAATACCCCGTGGGGATTATATATGAGTCTCAGTTTGTGGTAAACATTATACGTTTTATATATATTATTATTTTTTTTATTATACTTTGTCGCTGTCTCCCGCGTTTGCGAGGTAGCGCAAGGAAACAGACGAAAGAAATGGCCCAACCCCCCCCATACACATGTATATACATACGTCCACACACGCAAATATACATACCTACACAGCTTTCCATGGTTTACCCCAGTCGCTTCACATGCCTTGATTCAATCCACTGACAGCACGTCAACCCCGGTATACCACATCGCTCCAATTCACTCTATTCCTTGCCCTCCTTTCACCCTCCTGCATGTTCAGGCCCCGATCACACAAAATCTTTTTCACTCCATCTTTCCACCTCCAATTTGGTCTCCCTCTTCTCCTCGTTCCCTCCACCTCCGACACATATATCCTCTTGGTCAATCTTTCCTCACTCATTCTCTCCAAGTGCCCAAACCACTTCAAAACACCCTCTTCTGCTCTCTCAACCACGCTCTTTTTATTTCCACACATCTCTCTTACCCTTACGTTACTCACTCGATCAAACCACCTCACACCACACATTGTCCTCAAACATCTCATTTCCAGCACATCCATCCTCTTGCGCACAACTCTATCCATAGCCCACGCCTCGCAACCATACAACATTGTTGGAACCACTATTCCTTCAAACATACCCATTTTTGCTTATATATATATATATATATATATATATATATATATATATATATATATATATATATATATATATATATATATATATATATATATATATAATCCTTGAGGATAGGGGAGAAAGAATACTTACCACGTGTTCCCTGCGTGTCGTAGGCGACTAAAAGGGAAGGGAGCGGGGGGGGGGGGGGGGGGGGCTGGAAATCCTCCCCTCTCGGTTTTTTTAATTTTCCAAGGGAAGGGACAGAGAGGGGGGGGGGGGTGGCCAGGTGAGGATCTTCCATCAAAGGTCCAGTCCTCTGTTCTTAACGCAACCTCGCTAATGCGGGAGAAGGCGAATAGTGTGAAAGAAAAGAAAAAGATATATATATATTTATTTTGCTTTGTCGCTGTCTCCCGCGTTAGCGAGGTAGCGCAAGGAAACAGACGAAAGAATGGCCCAATCCGCCCACATACACATGTATATACATACACGTCCACACACGCAAACATACATACCTATACATCTCAGTGTACACATATATATACACACACAGACATATACATATATACACATATACATAATTCATACTGTCTGCCTTTATTTGTTCCCACCGCCACCCCGCCACGCATGGAATAACAACCTCCTCCCCCCTCATGTGTGCGAGGTAGCGCTAGGAAAAGACACAAAAGCCCCCATTCGTTCACACTCAGTCTCTAGCTGTCATGTAATGATGCACCGAAACCACAGCTCCCTTTCCACATTTAGGCCCCACACAACTTTCCATGGTTTACCCCAGACGCTTCACATGCCCTGGTTCAATCCATTGACAGCACGTCGACCCCGGTATAGCACATCGTTCCAATTCACTCTATTCCTTGCACGCCTTTCACCCTCCTGCATTTTCAGGCCCCGATCACTCAAAATCTTTTTCACTCCATCTTTCCACCTAAAATCTTGTCTCCCACTTCTCCTCGTTCCCTCCACCTCTGACACATATATCCTCTTGGTCAATCTTTACTCACTCATTCTCTCCATATGACCGAACCATTTCAAAACACCCTCTTCTGCTCTCTCAACCACACTCTTTTTATTTCCACACATCTCTCTTACCCTTACATTACTTACTCGATCAAACCACCTCACACCACATATTGTCCTCAGACATCTCATTTCCAGCACATCCACCCTCCTGCGCACAATTCTATCCATAGCCCACGCCTCGCAACCATACAACATTGTTGGAACCACTATTCCTTCAAACATACCCATTTTTGCTTTCCGAGATAATGTTCTCGACTTCCAAACATTCTTCATTGCTCTCAGAATTTTCGCCCCCTCCCCCACCCTATGATTCACTTCCGATTCCATGGTTCCATCCGCTGCCAGATCCACTCCCAGATATCTAAAACATTTACTTCCTCCAGTTTTTCTCCATTCAAACTTACCTCCCAATTGACTTGACCCTCAACCCTACTGTACCTAATAACCTTGCTCTTATTCACATTTACTCTTAACTTTCTTCTTTCACACACTTTACCAAACTCAGTCACCAGCTTCTGCAGATTCTTACATGAATCAGCCACCAGCGCTGTATCATCAGCGAACAACAACTGACTCGCTTCCCAAGCTCTCTCATCCACAACAGACTGCATACTTGCCCCTCTTTCCAAGACTCTTGCATTCACCTCCCTAACAACCCCATCCATAAACAAGTTAAACAACCATGGAGACATCACACACCCCTGCCGCAAACTTACATTCACTGAGAACCAATCGCTTTCCTCTTTTCCTACACGTACACATGCCTCGACAAAAACTTTTCACTGCTTCTAACAACTTGCCTCCCACACCATATATTCTTAATACTCTCCACAGAGCATCTCTATCAACTCTATCATATGCCTTCTCCAGATCCATAAATGCTACATACAAATCCATTTGTTTTTCTAAGTATTTCTCACATACATTCTTCAAAGCAAACACCTGATCCACACATCCTCTACCACTTCTGAAACCACACTGCTCTTCCCCAATCTGATGCTCTGTACATGCCTTCACCCTCTCAATCAATACCCTCCCATATAATTACCAGGAATACTCAACAAACTTATACCTCTGTAATTTGAGCACTCACTCTTATCCCCTTTGCCTTTGTACAATGGCACTATGAAGCATTCCGCCAATCCTCAGGCACCTCACCATGAGTCATACATACATTAAATAACCTTACCAACCAGTCAACAATACAGTCACCCCCTTTTTTTTTAATAAATTCCACTGCAATACCATCCAAACCTGCTGCCTTGCCGGCTTTCATCTTCCGTAAAGCTTTTACTACCTCTTCTCTATTTACCAAATCATTTTCCCTAACCCTCTCACTTTGCACATATATATATATATATATATATATATATATATATATATATATATATATATATATATATATATATATATATATATATATGCACATATATATATTTTTTTTTCAAACTATTCGCCATTTCCCGCATCAGCAAGGTAGCGTTAAGAACAGAGGACTGGGCCTCTGAGGGAACATCCTCACCTGGCCCCTTTCTCTGTTCCTTCTTTTGGAAAATTAAAAAAAAAAAAAACAAGAGGGGAGGATTTCCAGCCCCCCGCTCCCTCCCCTTTTAGGCGCCTTCTACGACACGCAGGGAATACGTGGGAAATATTCTTTCTCCCCAATCCCCAGGGATATATATATATATATATATATATATATATATATATATATATATATATATATATATATATATATATATATATAATATAATATAATATAAAGAGTAGTGTGGTTTCAGAAGTGGGAGAGGATGTGTGGATCAGGTGTTTGCTTTGAAGAATGTATGTGAGAAATACTTAGAAAAGCAAATGGATCTGTATGCAGCAATTATGGATCTGGAGAGGGCATATGAAAGAGTTGATAGAGATGCTCTGTGGAGAGTATTAAGAATATATGGTGTGAGAGGCAAGTTGTTAGGAGCATTGAAAAGTTTTTATCGAGGATGTAAGGCATGTGTACTTGTAGGAAGTGAGGAAAGTGATTGGTTCTCAGTGAATGTAGGTTTGCGGCAGGGGTGTGTATTGTCTCCATGGTTGTTTAATTTGTTTATGGTTGGGGTTGTTAGGGAGGTGAATGCAAGAGTTTTGAAAAGAGGGGCAAGTATGCAGTCTGTTGTGGATGAGAGAGCTTAGGAAGTGAGTCAGTTGTTGTTCGCTGATGATACAAGGCTGGTGGCTGATTCGTGTGAGAAACTGCAGAAGGTGGTGACTGAGTTTGGTAAAGTGTGTGAAAGAAGAAAGCTGAAAGTAAATATGAATAAGAGCTAGGTTAATAGGTACAGTAGGGTTGAGGGACAAGTCAATTGGGAGGTAAGTTTGAATGGAGAAAAACTGGAGGAAGTGAAGTGTTTTAGATATCTGGGAGTGGATCTGGCAGCGGATGGAACCATGGAAGCGGAAGTGAATCATAGGGTGGGGGAGGGGGCGAAAGTTCTGGGAGCGTTGAAGAATGTGTAGAAGTCGAGAACATTATCTCGGAAAGCAAAAATGAGTATGTTTGAAGGAATAGTGGTTCCAACAATGTTATATGGTTGCGAGGCGTGGGCTATTGGTAGAGTTGTGCGGAGGAGGTGGATGTGCTGGAAATGAGATGTTTGAGGACAATATGTGGTGTGAGGTGGTTTGATCGAGTAAGTAATGTAAGGGTAAGAGAGATGTGTGGAAATAAAAAGTGTGGTTGAGAGAGCAGAAGAGGGTGTTTTGAAATGGTTTGGTCACATGGAGAGAATGAGTGAGGAAAGATTGACCAATAGGATATATGTGTCAGAGGTGGAGGGAACGAGAAGTGGGAGAACAAATTTTAGGTGGAAAGATGGAGTGAAAAAGATTTTGAGTGATCGGGGCCTGAACATGCAGGAGGGTGAAAGGCGTGCAAGGAATAGAGTGAATTGGAACGATGTGCTATACCGGGGTCGACATGCCGTCAATGGATTGAACCAGGGCATGTGAAGCGTCTGGGGTAAACCATGGAAAGTTGTGTGGGGCCTGGATGTGGAAAGGGAGTTGTGGTTTCGGTGCATTATTGCATGACAGCTAGAGACTGAGTGTGAACGAATGTGGCCTTTGTTGTCTTTTCCTAGCGCTACCTCGCGCACATGAGGGGGGAGGGGATTGTTATTTCATGTGTGGCTGGGTTGCGATGGGAATGAATAAGGGCAGACAGTATGAATTATGTACATGTGTATATATGTATATGTCTGAGTGTGTATATATATGTATACGTTGAGATGTATAGGTATGTATATTTGCGTGTGTGGACGTGTATGTATATACATTTGTATGTGGTTGGGTTGGGCCATTCTTTCGTCTGTTTCCTTGCGCTACCTCGCTAACGCGGGAGACAGCGACAAAGCAAAAATAAATAAATGTATATATAGGAGAGGATCACAATTGAGTGCATGATCAAGTATATTCCTGCGAGTCTATTGGGAAATGAAACACGGTAAGTTCCTAGGCGCGCTTTCATGTAATAATCACATCGTCAGGGGAGTTACAAGAAAGGAATATAACAGTCAGTTGATATACAATGAAGAGACATACACTGTAGCTACTGCTATTTGGCGTCCTAGCTACGTCTCTTCGTTGTATATCAACCGACTTATATTTCTCGTATTTTCCCTAATGATGTGACTATTACACGAAAGTGCACTTGGGAACTTATCGTGTTTATTTCCCCGTGGACTCGTAGGAATATATATATATATATATATATATATATATATATATATATATATATATATATATATATATATATATATATATATATATATTTTTTTTTTTTTTTTTTTTTTTTTTTTTTTTTTTTTTACTATTCGCTATTTCCCGCGATAGCGAGGTAGCGTTAAGAACAGAGGACTGGGCCTTTGAGGGAATATCCTCACCTGGCCATCTCTGTTCCTTCTTTTGGAAAATTAAAAAAAAAAATAAAAGAACGAGAGGGGAGGATTTCCAGCCCCCCGCTCCCTTCCCTTTTAGTCGCCTTCTACGACACGCTTGGAATACGTGGGAAGTATTCTTTCTCCCCTATCCCCAGGGAATATATATATATATATATATATATATATATATATATATATATATATATATATATATATATATATATATATATATATATATATATATATATATGGATTTGTATGTAGCATTTATGGATCTGGAGAAGGCATATGATAGAGTTGATAGAGATGCTCTGTGGAAGGTATTAAGAATATATGGTGTGAGGATGTAAGGCATGTGTACGTGTAGGAAGAGAGGAAAGTGATTGGTTCTCAGTGAATGTAGGTTTGCGGCAGGGGTGTGTGATGTCTCCATGGTTGTTTAATTTGTTTATGGATGGGGTTGTTAGGGAGGTAAATGCAAGAGTTTTGGAAAGAGGGGCAAGTATGAAGTCTGTTGGGGATGAGAGAGCTTGGGAAGTGAGTCAGTTGTTGTTCGCTGATGATACAGCGCTGGTGGCTGATTCATGTGAGAAACTGCAGAAGCTGGTGACTGAGTTTGGAAAAGTGTGTGGAAGAAGAAAGTTAAGAGTAAATGTGAATAAGAGCAAGGTTATTAGATTTAATAGGGTTGAGGAACAAGTTAATTGGGAGGTGAGTTCGAATGGAGAAAACTGTAGTAAGTGAAGTGTTTTAGGTATCTGGGAGTGGATTTAGCAGCAAATATTAGGTACAGTAGGGTTGAGGGTCAAGTCAATTGGGAGGTGAGTTTGAATGGAGAAAGGCTGGAGGAAGTGAAGTGTTTTAGATATCTGGGAGTGGATCTGGCAGCGGATGGAACCATGGAAGCGGAGGTGGATCATAGGGTGGGGGAGGGGGCGAAAATCCTGGGGGCCTTGAAGAATGTGTGGAAGTCGAGAACATTATCTCGGAAAGCAAAAATGGGTATGTTTGAAGGAATAGTGGTTCCAACAATGTTGTATGGTTGCGAGGCGTGGGCTATGGATAGAGTTGTGCGCAGGAGGATGGATGTGCTGGAAATGAGATGTTTGAGGACAATGTGTGGTGTGAGGTGGTTTGATCGAGTGAGCAACGTAAGGGTAAGAGAGATGTGTGGAAATAAAAAGAGCGTGGTTGAGAGAGCAGAGGAGGGTGTTTTGAAGTGGTTTGGGCATATGGAGAGGATGAGTGAGGAAAGATTGACCAAGAGGATATATGTGTCGGAGGTGGAGGGAACAAGGAGAAGAGGGAGACCAAATTGGAGGTGGAAAGATGGAGTGAAAAAGATTTTGTGTGATCGGGGCCTGAACATGCAGTAGGGTGAAAGGAGGGCAAGGAATAGAGTGAATTGGAGCGATGTGGTATACCGGGGTTGACGTGCTGTCAGTGGATTGAATCAAGGCATGTGAAGCGTCTGGGGTAAACCATGGAAAGCTGTGTAGGTATGTATATTTGCGTGTGTGGGCGTATGTATATACATGTGTATGGGGGGGGGGGGTTGGGCCATTTCTTTCGTCTGTTTCCTTGCGCTACCTCGCAAACGCGGGAGACAGCGACAAAGTATAATAATAATAAAAAATATATATATATATATATATATATATATATTTATATATATATATATATATATATATATATATATATATATATATAGTCCACGGGGAAAATGAAACACGGTAAGTTCCCAAGTGCACTTTCGTGTAATAATCACATCATTAGGGAAAATACAAGAAAGAAATATAAGTCGGTTGGTATATAACGAAGAGACGTAGCTAGGACGCCAAATAGCAGTAGCTACAGTGTATGTCTCTTCATTGTATATCAACTGACTGTTATATTCCTATCTTGTAACGAAATATAAGTCAGCTTGATATACAACGAAGAGACGTACCTAGGACGCCCTTCGGTAAACAAGCGATTGTCCTAGACAGACAACGAGCGTATCATAAACTCATGTGGACAAGAAAGGGAATTGATTACAGATTTTATCAATTTCATTGTTGATAAAATTTGTAAACAACTCCCCCCCCCCCCCTTTGTCCACATAATAAGCTCATGACACGCTCGCTGTCTGTTCCGGATAACCATTTATTTACCAAATGGCGCCCCAGCCACGTCTGTTCGTTGTATATCAAGCTGACTTCCATCTTATCAACAATAGAATTGATAGAATTTGTAAACAATTCTCCTTTTTTTCCACATAATAAGTTTATGATACGCTCGTTCTCTGTCTTGGACAATTGCATGTTTACCAAATGGCTTCCTAGCTGCGCCTATTCGTTGTATATCAAGCTAACTTATAATTCTTTCATTTTCCCCGTGGACTCATAGGAATATACTTGATCCGAGGAAGGCATATGATAGGGTTGACAGAGATGCTTTGTGGAAGGTATTAAGAGTATATGGTGTGGGAGGTAAGTTGTTAGAAGCAATGAAATGTTTTTACCCAGGGTTTAAGGCATGTGTACGAGTAAGAAGAAAGGTGATTGGTTCCTGGTGAATGTCGATTTGCTGCAGGGGTGCGTAATGTCTCTATGGTTGTTTAATTTGCTTATTGATGAGGTGAATGGGAGGTGAATGCAAGAGTTTTGGAGAGAGGGACAAATATACAGTCTGTTGTGGCTGAGAGGGCATGGGAAGTGAGTCAGGTTTTCGCTGATGATACATCGCTGGTGGCTGATTCGGGTGAGAAATTGCAGAAGTTGGTGACTGAGTTTGGTAAAGTGTGTGAAAGAAGAAAGCTAAGAGTAAATGTGACGAAGAGCAAGGTTATTAGATTTAATAGGGTTGAGGAACAAGTTAATTGGGAGGTGAGTTCGAATGGAGAAAACTGTAGTAAGTGAAGTGTTTTAGGTATCTGGGAGTGGATTTAGCAGCAAATGAAACCATAGAATCGGAAGTGAGTCACAGGGTGGGGGAGGGGGCGAAGGTTCTGGGAGCATTGAAGAATGTGTGGAAGGCGAGAATGTTATTGAGAGCAAAAATGGTTATGTCTGAAGGAATAGTGTTTCCAACAATGTTATATGATTGTGAGGCATGGTCTATAGATAGGGTTGTGCAGAGATGGGTCGATGTGTTGGAAATGAAATGTTAAGGAGCGTGGTTGAAAGAGCAGAAGAGGGTGTGTTGAAATGGTTTAGTCACATGGAGAGAATGAGTGAGGAAAGATTGACAAAGAGGATATGTGTCAGAGGTAGAGGGAACGAGAAGTGGGAGACCAAATTAGAGGAGGAAGGATAGAGTGAAAAAGATTTTGAGCAATCGAGATCTGAACATACAGGAGGGTGAAAGGCTTGCAAGGAATAGAGTGAATTGGAACGATGTGGTATACTGGGGTTGATGTGAAGTTAATGGATTAAACCAGGGCTTGTGAAGTGTCTAGGGTAAACCATGTAAAGTTTTGTGGGGCCTGGACGTGGAAAGGGAGCTGTGGTTTCGGTGCATTAGACATGACAGCTAGAGACTGAGTGTGAAAAAAATGTGGCCTTTTTTGTCTTTTCCTAGCACTGCCTGGCACGTGCACATGGTGGGATGTGCTATTTCATGTGTGGCAATGGGAATAGATGAAGGCAGCAAGTATGAATATGTACATGTTTATATATGTCTGTATGTTATGTATTTATACGTTGAAATGTATAGGAGCCTTGAAGAATGTGTGGAAGTCGAGAACATTATCTCAGAAAGCAAAAATGGGTATGTTTGAAGGAATAGTGGTTCCAACAATGTTGTATGGTTGCAAGGCGTGGACTATGGATAGAGTTGTGCGCAGGAGGGTGGATGTGCTGGAAATGAGATGTTTGAGGACAATATGGGGTGTTAGGTGGTTTGATTGAGTAAGTAATAATAGGGTGAGAGAGATGTGTGGTAATAAAAAGAGTGTGGTTGAGAGAGCAGAAGAAGGTGTTTTGAAATGGTTTGGTCACATGGAGAGAATGAGTGAGGAAAGATTGACAGAGGATATATGTGTCAGAGGTGGAGGGAATGAGAAGTGGGAGACCAAATTGGAGGTGGAAAGATGGAGTGAAAAAGATTTTGAGTGATCGGGGCCTGAACATGCAGGAGGGTGAAAGGCGTGCAAAGAATAGAGTGAATTGGAATGATGTGGTATACCGGGGTCGACGTGCTGTCAATGGATTGAACCAGGGCATGTGAAGTGTGTGGGGTAAACCATGGAAAGTTGTGTGGGGCCTGGATGTGGAAAGGGAGCTGTGGTTTTAGTGCATTATTACATGACAGCTAGAGACTGAGTGTGAACGAATGGGGCCTTTGTTGTCTTTTCCTAGTAATACCTCGCATACATGAGGGGGTTGTTATTTCATGTGTGGCAGGGTGGCGATGGGAATGAATAAAGGCAGACAGTATGAATTATGTACATGTGTTTATATGTATATGTCTGTGTATGTATATATATGTATACGTTGAGATGTATAGGTATGTATATTTGCGCGTGTGGACGTGTATGTATATACATGTGTATGTGGATGGGTTGGGCCATTCTTTCGTCCGTTTCCTTGCGCTACCTTGCTAACGCAGGAGACTGCGACAAAGCAAAAAGAAAAGAAAAAAAGGCATTATATATGAGATAGGTTACAGAGGCAAACTGAGGGCCCTATATATATAATGCATAGACCCACACATATTAACGATTCGGTCAGTATGAAAGGAAGATAGCCACTTCCTTAGTCATTGGCCACATAGCAAGTACCTGGTAAAGATATTTAAGTCGCAGTATCAATTAGAAAACCTTCATTATGTTTACCGGCAGATAAATCCTTGCATTTGCAGATTTTTCAAAATATTACTACTGAACTGCTTATTTCGTTATGCAAATAGATTGTTCTGCTATAGCTGTTGATATACATTTATCTAGATACTAATACAAAAATAAGATCCAATTTATTTAGGCTTTTAATCTTATTTTGGTTGTTATAGTACCTGAATTCCTTGAAATTTCAGGGTGAGTTTAATGTTTCACAGGACTAGAGTAACCCTCCACCTCCAGATGCAGTAAGGCAAGATTTGGATCTTCTCTTGTTGATGTGCAATGTTACCAGTTGTTTCTATATCTGACAGACCACAGTGAGAGTTCGAGCAACCAGCTGGTGGAGGAACTGTCACAACTTCGCCTGGAGAACGAGAAGCTTTCTGCACGGAATCGTTCTCTTCAAAGTGAAGTGGAAGAACTGCGAAGGGTGAAGGAGAATATAGCTGAAGAAGACTTGCAGCTTAAGCCACGAATAAATGAAATGACGATAGAATTAACACATGCCAAGGAGGCTCTCTCAGGTAAATTACATTTTTATTATCAAAAGACAGTACATATCTTGCCAGGGTCATTAGTTATTTTGTCTGCCATACTGGGGAGTTGCTCATCTATGTATATATACTTTAAGGCTTGGTTGGTTACCACCCCTTTACTTCCAACAACAGGATGCTAACAAACTTCTTTCATTTCCTTAATTTTTTTTCTCTCTCTTGCTTCTCATGCTGAGTACTTCAGTAGTCTACCATCCTCTCTAAATTCCCAGATTATTTCAATATTGCTCTCTTTACTTGCAAAGTGAATGGAAGCTGTTCAAATCTGGTCATTATATCATAATGGCTGTTTGTTCCCATGTTATTCTTCCTTACAGCAGGAATGTCAGCCCTGCTGTATTTAATGAATCTCTCTTTAAATGCACCTCTGACCTTGCATAAATGCTTTGTCAGCAGCTTATATGTTGACTTACAGTGCCCATCTTTCTTTATACATTGTCTGTATTCTGTCTCATATTCAATGTGACTGCTTCATAGAATCCCAGCCATCTCCCTCAAAAAGCCAGAATTGTTACTAGCAAAACCATCAGTGTTAGTGACGACGTAAAGCCTGGAAGAAGCATAACTCCAGATATTCAGAAAATGGTATTTGCAAAACTAATGCACATAAGAGGAGCTAAGCTTATACATATAGTTCCGTTAGCTTGACTTTGCAAATTTGAAAGTTTTTGAAAGAGTAACAACACACAAAGGTCAACATGGATTTTTGCCTGGAAAAAGTACTCTGCACATCTAGTTAGTGGTTCGTTACAGTGACGTACATGAAAAGTTTATGTAAGGAAAGCAAATTTACTTTTCCTTGATTTTGCAGATGGATTTGATGTAGAACTTTACTTGAGAAATTAGTAGAACAAAATATTATGGGTAGGAAAGGAAGATGAATTATAGAAATTTAATTCTCAGAAAATTTACAGTAGTATCAGATAGAACCATACCTAATGAAGATGTTTTGTCAGAGGTACCATAAGGAATGGTATTAGCCTCAACTTTCTTTATAATGATGATGTCAGAAACTGACAGAAGTGTGAAAGCATACTAAAGAGCTTTTCTAGTGACAGTAGATTAATCAGATGATTGGATCAGGAGATGCAAAAAGACTTGGATGCAGTCTATAGATGGTCAGAAGGGAACTTGAGCAAAAATGTCAAGGAACAGTTAACAAAATATCAGTTCCTTCATTGAAAGGTCTTACAAGGAAACTAAGATTGAAGCAAACATCAAAGATTTTGAAGTAATGTGTGAAAAAGTTGAATCCAAGGGATATAATGATAGGATAATGCTTTCAAGCCAACTAATGAGTGATATGATAATGAGAATTTTTAGACAAGATACAGAAAACTAAAGATGAAGATGCTCATTGTATATTCAAAAGTGAAATTGAATACTGTTGTGATGTACAATAACCAGTCAAGTAGTAAGAATGCTGAAACAGTTTACAAGCATAATTGATGTTGGGAGCATATGAACTACTATCAGCAGTTAAAATAACTTAAACTCTACAGTCAAGAACAAAGAGAGAAATTTGTTATTATTTTTTTTTTTTTTTTCCGCTGTCTCCCACGTTTGCGAGGTAGCGCAAGGATACAGACGAAAGAAATGGCCCAACCCACCCCCATACACATGTATATACATATGTCCACACACGCAAATATACATACCTACACAGCTTTCCATGGTTTACCCCAGACACTTCACATGCCCTGATTCAATCCACTGACAGCACGTCAACCCCGGTATACCACATTGCTCCAATTCACTCTATTCCTTGCCCTCCTTTCACCCTCCTGCATGTTCAGGCCCCGATCACACAAAATCTTTTTCACTCCATCTTTCCACCTCCAATTTGGTCTCCCTCTTCTCCTCGTTCCCTCCACCTCCGACACATATATCCTCTTGGTCAATCTTTCCTCACTCATTCTCTCCATGTGCCCAAACCATTTCAAAACACCCTCTTCTGCTCTCTCAACCATGCTTTTTTTATTTCCACACATCTTTCTTACCCTTACATTACTTACTCGATCAAACCACCTCACACCACACATTGTCCTCAAACATCTCATTTCCAGCACATCCATCCTCCTGCGCACCACTCTATCCATAGCCCACGCCTCGCAACCATACAACATTGTTGGAACCACTATTCCTTCAAACATACCCATTTTTGCTTTCCAAGATAATGTTCTCGACTTCCACACATTCTTCAAGGCTCCCAGAATTTTCGCCCCCTCCCCCATCCTATGATCCACTTCCACTTCCATGGTTCCATCCGCTGCCAGATCCACTCCCAGATATCTAAAACACTTTACTTCCTCCAGTTTTTCTCCATTCAAACTCACCTCCCAATTGACTTGACCCTCAACCCTACTGTACCTAATAACCTTGCTCTTATTCACATTTACTCTTAACTTTCTTCTTTCACACACTTTACCAAACTCAGTCACCAGCTTCTGCAGTTTCTCACATGAATCAGCCACCAGCGCTGTATCATCAGCGAACAACAACTGACTCACTTCCCAAGCTCTCTCATCCCCAACAGACTTCATACTTGCCCCTCTTTCCAAAACTCTTGCATTCACCTCCCTAACAACCCCATCCATAAACAAATTAAACAACCATGGAGACATCACACACCCCTGCCGCAAACCTACATTCACTGAGAACCAATCACTTTCCTCTCTTCCTACACGTACACATGCCTTACATCCTCGATAAAAACTTTTCACTGCTTCTAACAACTTGCCTCCCACACCATATATTCTTAATACCTTCCACAGAGCATCTCTATCAACTCTATCATATGCCTTCTCCAGATCCATAAATGCTACATACAAATCCATTTGCTTTTCTAAGTATTTCTCACATACATTCTTCAAAGCAAACACCTGATCCACACATCCTCTACCACTTCTGAAACCACACTGCTCTTCCCCAATCTGATGCTCTGTACATGCCTTCACCCTCTCAATCAATACCCTCCCATATACTTTACCAGGAATACTCAACAAACTTATACCTCTGTAATTTGAGCACTCACTCTTATCCCCTTTGCCTTTGTACAATGGCACTATGCACGCATTCCGCCAATCCTCAGGCACCTCACCATGAGTCATACATACATTAAATAACCTTACCAACCAGTCAACAATACAGTCACCCCCTTTTTTAATAAATTCCACTGCAATACCATCCAAACCTGCTGCCTTGCCGGCTTTCATCTTCCGCAAAGCTTTTACTACCTCTTCTCTGT
This sequence comes from Panulirus ornatus, assembly GCF_036320965.1. Classification (NCBI taxonomy): domain Eukaryota; kingdom Metazoa; phylum Arthropoda; class Malacostraca; order Decapoda; family Palinuridae; genus Panulirus; species Panulirus ornatus. The sequence continues at coordinate 66,980,573 of NC_092227.1, read as the reverse complement.
TTACCAAATCATTATTATTATTATACTTCTGCCCACATACACATGTATATACATAAACACCCACACATGCACATATACATACCCATACATTTCACCGTATACATACATATACATACACAGACAAATACATATATATACACATGTACACATCCACACTTGCTGCCTTCATCCATTCCCATCGCCACCCCGCCCCATGAAATGGCACCCTTCTTCCCCTGCGCGCGAGTTGAGGTAGCACTAGGAAAAGACAACACACTCAGTCTCTAGCTATCATGTGTAATGCACTGAAACCACAGCTCCCTTTCCACATCCAGGCCCCACAAAACTTTCCATGGTGTACCCCAGACACTTCACGTGCCCTAGTTCAATCCATTGACAGCAAGTCCACCAAGGTATACCACATCATTCCAATTCATTCTATTCCTTGCATCCCTTTCACCCCTCTATATGTTCAGACCCCAATTGCTCAAAATCTTTTTCACTCCATCTTTCCACCTCCAATTTGGTCTCCCACTTCTTGTTCCCTCCACCTCTGACACATATATCCTCTCTGTCAATCTTTCCAACCATTTGAATACACCCTCTTCTGCTCTCACCACCACACTCTTTTTATTACCATACATCTCTCTTACCCTTTCATTGCTTACTTGATCAAATCACCTCACACCACATATTGTCCTCAAACATCTCATTTCTAACACATCCACCCTCCTCCGTACAACCCTATCTATAGTCCACACCTCGCAACCATATAACATTGTTGGAACCACTGTTCCTTCAAATATACCCATTTTTGCTCTCCAAGATAACGTTCTCACCTTCCACACATTCTTTAACGCTCCCAGAACCTTCATCCCCTCCCTCACCCTATGACTCACTTCTGCAACCATGGTTCCATCCGCTGCCAAGTCCACTCCAAGATATCTAAAACACTTCACTTCCTCCAGTTTTTCTCCATTCAAACTTACCTCCCAGTTAACTTGTCTTTCAACCCTAATGAACCGAATAACCTTGCTCTTATTCACATTTACTCTCAGCTTTCTTCTTTTACACACTTTACCAAACTCAGTCACCATCTTCTGCAGTTTCTCACCCGAATCAACCACCAGTGCTCTATCATTAGTGAACAACAACTGACTTGCTTCCCAAGCCCTCTCATCCACAACAGACTGCATGCATACTTGCCCCTCTCTCCAAAACTCCTGCATTCACCTCCCTAAATGACCCCCATCCATAAACAAATTAAACAGCCGTGGAGACATCACGCACCCCTGCCGCAAACTGACATTTACTAGGAACCAATCACTTTCCTCTCTTCCTACTCGTACAGATGCCTTACATCCCTGATAAAAAGTCTTCACTGCTTCTAACAACTTACCTCCCACACCATTTACTATTAATACTTTCCACAGAGCATCTCTGACAACTGTATCATATGCCTTCTTCAGATCCATAAATGTTACATACAAATTCATCTGTTTTTTCTAGGTACTTCTCACATGAATTCTTCAAAGCGAACCCTTGATCCACACATCGTCTTCCACTTCTAAAACCACACTGCTCTTCCCCAATCTGATGCTCTGTACATGCCTTTGCCCTCTCAATCAATACCCTCCCATGTGATTTCCCACCTTTATCCCCTTTGCCTTTATACAATGGCACTATGCATGCATTCCACCAATCCTCAGGCACTTCACCATGAACCATACATACATTGAATATCCTTACCAATCAGTCAACAACACCATCACCCCCCCTTTTAATAAATTCCACTGCAATACCATCCAAACCCGCCACCTTGTCGGCTTTCATCTTCCGCATTGCTTTCACTACCTACTCTCTGTTTACCGAGCCATTCTCCCTGACCCTCTCACTTCGCACACCATCTCGACCAAATCACCCTATATCTGCCACTCTATCATCAAACACATTCAACAAACTTTCAAAATACTCACTCCATCTCCTTCTCACTTCACCACTACTTGTTATTGCCTCCCCATAAGCCCCTTTGACCGGTTCCCATTTTTCTCTTGTCTTACGCACTTTATTTACCTCCTTCCAAAACATCTTTTTATCCTCCCTAAAATTCAATTATACTATTTTAAAGTAAATAAAAGTTATAAAGAGCATAATCTTTAACCTGGCGAACAACTGGCTCACTTCCCAGGCCCTCTCCTCTCCGACAGACTGCATGCTCGCCCCTCTCTTCAAAACTCTTGCATTTACCTCCCTAACCACCCCATCCATAAACAAATTAAACAACCATGTGTACATTATGCACCCCTGCCACTGACTGACCTTCACTGGGAACCAACCACTCTCCTTTCTTTCCCTTACACATGCCTTACATCCTTGGTAAAGACTTTTCACTGCTTCTAGCAACTTAACTCCCACATCAAAAACTCTTGAGACCTTCCACAAAGCATCTCTATCAACCCTAACGTATGCCATCTCCAGAGCCATAAATGCTACATACAATCCATCTGTTTTTCTAAGTATTTCTCACTCATTCTTCAAAGCAAATACCTGATCCACACATCCTCTACCACTTCTGAAACCACACTGCTTTTCAATTTGATGCTCTGTTTTGCTAAATCAGATTTTTGTCTCTTCCCAAGCCTGCAAGACTTACCTATGCAACCAGTAACTAACCTCTGAACTACCTCACCAGACCAGAGATGAACCTCAATCTCTCGGCCCTGCATATGTATGACTTCTAACCTTTGTAAATCCATCTTGGGTTCAGAGTCAATTTGTACACGGATTTGTACATGGCAAAAAAAAAAAAGTTATCACAACAATGGTTAAGGTCAGGAGGAAATGACAGCTGGGGCTGGGGTAAGTTTCTTTGTGTCAAACCAGTCAGTCTGACTGGTTTGACATTTTTATGGACATCTGTTTCAGTGTCACAGGTCCAGGAACCACAGAACCATCCACATGCTAGCCATCAGGAAGACGTTCCACAGGTACATGGAAAAATTGTCAAGGCCCCCAAAGTGATGCTTCTCACATATGTGCCTTTATTGCATCGACAAGACGACACAAAAAAAGGTTTATTTATCATCGAGAATGCCACTGAAGCTAGTAAGAGCACTATGCACAGTGCACTCACATTAAATGTTTGAAGTTCTGTTTTAGGTGGTTACACATTGCTCTTATCTATTGATCACCTCAACCATGTCAATCTTGGATGCAGCCAAGACTGCTGTTAAAGTTTGTCTATGTGTGAGAGAGGCAAATCCTGAAATATCATTCTTTAAAATTATGTTGAAGAAGGCCCATTTGTTTATGGTCTGAAGTGAAGGGCAACATTGATTTTTAAGCAAAGAAATTTGGAGAGAAGGTTTGTAGGAAATATGCCCTTTTGAAGCCCTTAGAGATTGCACACTTCACCCATGAAGATATGGAATTGTGTTGCCTGAAAGAGCTCTGAAAGCTTTAAAAAATTTCACCATCTTGTGAAGCCCTTGAACTTGTATTGAGTTAATTAGCACCAGGAAAAAAGTGCTTCAAAATTCCTGTACAAAATTTTTTCTCTAAGTGAGCAATTCTATTGATATCAAGGAGTGAGCCAAGATTAATAGTGGATCAATAAGACATCAGGAGATGGAGAAGGAAGGGTAGAATGAATTTGGTGCCACTTTGGTCTAACTGGACTGGGGTTTTTGAATTTCTGTTTTAAGGGGATTTATCTGGATCATTTTATCCTTCAGTGGACGGTTTTGATCCTCACATGGATGTAAATTCATTATTCAAGAAAGGTAGTATTGATTTACTCGAGCTAGATATGATTGTAACCGTAAGAATGAATATGATGAATCATCCAGTGGTTCTCCAACATACGTGCACATGTCAGATGTCTTTGAAGATTTATTTTGATAATTACATTTCATTAATTCATTCATTCTTTAATTTATGATGTTTTGCACACACTTTGGTACCTGACAGTTCTCCCTGTATGCAGGACAAAGGTATCACAGTTCTTGCTGATACCATCCTCAGCACATTCAGTATAGAATGGATAGTTTTTACATTTTTACTTCCCAACTTTGCAGCTAAATATGAATGCCCTATACCATACCTTGTTTATGACATGCTTATGATTTCTTTGTGGGACATACTCTTATGATATAAACCCCACCTTACTTATTTCATTCTTATTAGTTTGAAAAATTGGTAGGGAGAGGATTTTTTTTTTTTTTTTTATCATTCTGAAATTAATTTACAGTTGAATTTTATCTTTAGTATGAGGCTTTTGATTGATACAGTGTATCACACTGACTGCAACTTTTCTTCTTTTTTCTTAGCTTTGAAAGCAGATAGAAAACGCCTGAAAGCTGAGAAGTTTGACTTGTTGAACCAGATGAAGCAGTTGTATGCAACACTAGAAGATAAAGAAAAAGAATTACGGGACTTCATTCGGAATTATGAGCAGGTATGCTAAGAATAATGATTTCCAGTAGTAGCAGAATGTTAAGAATTTGTATTGAAGGAGGAAAGTATTCATAGTAAAGGTAAATTGTAACTATTACCCATGTCATCACTTGCAGGCTATATGGTAGGTATGGTGGCATCAGCAGCAGATATGCAAGATTGGTATCAGATAACTTGTGAATATGTTTGGAAAGAAAGGATTTAGTCAGTAATTTGCAGTATTCCTTGTTTTGTAATAGTACCTCAGTACCATGGAACATCAGTTGAGAAACAGATTCTTCACAGTGATAGATTTAGGTGAATTTTGGACCAGGAAATCTAAATAGTTCATCTTATATCACAAGTAAACCTTCTATCTTTATAGCTAATGCTTTGTTTGCCTTAGTGAAGGAGGAAAGCCTAAATTAAGAGATTCTTCTGATCTTCCTGTTACTGCACATCTCCATATACTTCTCCATGATAAAACATCTCTCCAATCATTTCCTCACTCCTTCTGTACTTTTAAGTATTCCTTTACCTCATTTGCCCTTCACCTCACTCAAACCTCATTTGCCCTTCACCTCATTCGCATTAACTCTTCTCATTTTTATCCTTACTGTAAGTCTATACTATCTGATAACTCCAACTTTTACTTTATAAACAAAAAATTTTTTCTTGTATATCACTGAAGGCTCAGAGTGGGGTGCCTAAATGTGTGTGGATGTAACCAAGATGTGAAAAAAGGAGAGATAGGTAGTATGTTTGAGGAAAGGAGCCTGGATGTTTTGGCTCTGAGTGAAACGAAGCTCAAGGGTAAAGGGGAAGAGTGGTTTGGGAATGTCTGGGGAGTAAAGTCAGGGGTTAGTGAGAGGACAAGAGCAAGGGAAGGAGTAGCAGTACTCCTGAAACAGGAGTTGTGGGAGTATGTGATAGAATGTAAGAAAGTAAATTCTCGATTAATATGGGTAAAACTGAAAGTTGATGGAGAGAGGTGGGTGATTATTGGTGCATATGCACCTGGGCATGAGAAGAAAGATCATGAGAGGCAAGTGTTTTGGGAGCAGCTGAATGAGTGTGTTAGTGGTTTTGATGCACGAGACCGGGTTATAGTGATGGGTGATTTGAATGCAAAGGTGAGTAATGTGGCAGTTGAGGGAATAATTGGTATACATGGGGTGTTCAGTGTTGTAAATGGAAATGGTGAAGAGCTTGTAGATTTATGTGCTGAAAAAGGACTGATGATTGGGAATACCTGGTTTAAAAAGCGAGATATACATTTTTTTTTTATATTTTTTTTATTATACTTTGTCGCTGTCTCCTGCGTTTGCGAGGTAGCGCAAGGAAACAGACGAAAGAAATGGCCCAACCCACCCCCATACAAATGTATATACATACGTCCACACACGCAAATATACACACCTACACAGCTTTCCATGGTTTACCCCAGACGCTTCACATGCCTTGATTCAATCCACTGACAGCACGTCAACCCCGGTATACCACATCGCTCCAATTCACTCTATTCCTTGCCCTCCTTTCACCCTCCTGCATGTTCAGGCCCCGATCACACAAAATCTTTTTCACTCCATCTTTCCACCTCCAATTTGGTCTCCCTCTTCTCCTCGTTTCCTCCACCTCCGTCACATATATCCTCTTGGTCAATCTTTCCTCACTCATTCTCTCCATGTGCCCAAACCACTTCAAAACACCCTCTTCTGCTCTCTCAACCACTCTCTTTTTATTTCCACACATCTCTCTTACCCTTACGTTACTCACTCGATCAAACCACCTCACACCACACATTGTCCTCAAACATCTCATTTCCAGCACATCCATCCTCCTGCGCACTACTCTATCCATAGCCCACGCCTCGCAACCATACAACATTGTTGGAACCACTATTCCTTTAAACATACCCATTTTTGCTTTCCGAGATAATGTTCTCGACTTCCACACATTCTTCAAGGCTCTCAGAATTTTCGCCCCCTCCCCCACCCTATGATTCACTTCTGCTTCCATGGTTCCATCCGCTGCCAGATCCACTCCCAGATATCTAAAACACTTCACTTCCTCCAGTTTTTCTCCATTCAAACTCACCTCCCAATTGACTTGACCCTCAACCCTACTGTACCTACTAACCTTGCTCTTATTCACATTTACTCTTAACTTTCTTCTTTCACTCACTTTACCAAACTCAGTCACCAGCTTCTGCAGTTTCTCACATGAATCAGCCACCAGCGCTGTATCATCAGTGAACAACAACTGACTCACTTCCCAAGCTCTCTCATCCCCAACAGACTGCATACTTGCCCCTCTTTCCAAAACTCTTGCATTCACCTCCCTAACAACCCCATCCATACACAAATTAAACAACCATGGAGACATCACACACCCCTGCCGCAAACCTACATTCACTGAGAACCAGTCACTTTCCTCTTTTTATATATTGTTGCTTATCCAGCCTTTGGAAGGTGTCATTAGCAGCAGATGAACAGTTGCTTCATTTGCACACATGCTGTAATACATAATTTTCCAAAAACAGAGTCCACCATTCACAACCAAGCCCTGCTGACTTTTCCATGGGTTACCTTGACTGCTTCATGTTCCCTAATTCAACCCATCAACAGCACTTCAATGTATCTGTTCCTTCGGCTTTACTGCACTTCATCTTACACAAGGCATTGACTACCTTCATGTTTTTCACCAAACCTTTTACCAGGACTCTCTCACTCTTCTTGCCACTTCACCTTAAACACACCACATCTGCCAGCATATTATCTTACACATTCAACAGCCTCTATAACTCTCCATCACATTTTCATATCTTCCCTGCCTGCTTCTTCCCTCACTTTTTCTCCCATTTGTTATCTTGTTCTTCTCACACTGCTCACCTTGTTCCAAAACATTTTCTCATTCATTGATACTCTCTCACCTCATCTCCCATATACTCTCTTTTTCAGCCTCGCACATTATTTTTGACCTGCTTTTTCTTGCATATCTTCCAAACATTCACACTCTTACCTTGCCGAATCTGCCCATTCTCCTCTCTTCTCTTTTTACTAGGTTTTTATTTCTTCATTCCATCACTCACACACTTTGTGGGTTTTGATTTGATTTAAATATCCTGCCAGTATGCACACTCATACTGTGCAAAGGATACATTCATGAATATAGGTAGATTGGTTGGTTATATATTTGGTTATTGATTAAAAGCAGTCTAAATTAATTCTTCTGAAGATTATCAACACATTACATGACTGTTATTTAATGCACATTTCAGTCAGTATCATGTTACCTTTATGTAAGACAGTAAGTGATATGATTTTTTTTGTGCTGTTTATCAGATGCATGTCAATGCAGACAATTAGATGAACAAGAGTACTGTAAACATAACAAGCATAATGAATTACCAGGGTGCATATTGCACATTCAAGAGTGAAATCTTATCTTGAATTAGTTGTGACAAGAGATAGTATATGAATGGGGATCTAAGGTGAGATGGGAAGAACTTAATATCATATTGTATAAATTTTCCCATATATATTTTTATACAGGAAATCCAGTCAGGAAAAACAACCTGATTACATTACATCATTTAGTTTCCTTGTTTGCTGTTGAGAGGAAGGTCTCACTGGGATGGAGTTATGATAGTACATCCTTCAGCTCATCATTGAAGGATTCCCTTCCAGACAGTTTAAGACACATGCTCTTTCCCTCCAGTCAACCTAATAGACACTTGCTATTCCCCTTCAGGCAACCTAATAGACACTTGCTATTCCCCTTCAAGCAACCTAACAGACATTTGCTCTTCCCATCCAGGCAGCCTAACAGACACTTGCTATTCCCATCTAGGCAGTCTAACAGACACTGGCCATTCCCCTCTAGGCAAACTAACAGACATTAGGCAAATTAACACACTTTCCATCCTCCTTCAAGCAGCCTAACAGACACTTGCTATTTGCCTTCAGGCAACCTAACAGACATTTGCTGCTCCCCTCCAGGCAACCTTACACACATTTGCTGCTCCCCTCCAGGCAACCTCACAGACATTTGCTGTTCTTCTCCAAGCAATTTAACAGACACTTGCTATACATATTTACTTGCTATACATATTTTTAACCCTTTAAGTGCTGTCCACAGATTTATTATATATATTTTCCTGGGAAATGACAAAGCTCTTATTCATTGGTTCTCAAATTTCCCACACATGTTTGAATAGGCTGGTTCTTTCTAATGGCATATATTGTTGCCATATTTCAATCACATCACTAATTAGTCCCAAGACCTCTGTCACCCATAGAATACCATGGTGAAATGAGGTCTTACTTGTGCTCTCAGTAAGGACTGAATTTTCATTAAGAGAGTAAGGCTTGTGTATGAGAAATAAGAGAGAAGAGTAAGTGGTTTCAAGTGAAGGTGGGTCTTTAGCATGTGTGTATGATGTTACCGTGGTTGTTCTGTCTGTTTATCGATGTGGTGGTGAATGAGATCAATGTAAAGATCATAGTGAGAGAGGGATGGGCCTTCAGTTTGTTGGGAGGATGGGAAGTGAGTTACAATTTACTGATAACACAGTAAGTGAGAAAATGCAAAAGCTGGTTTCCAAGTTTGGAAGAGTGTGCGAAAGGAGAAAGTTGAGAGCTCTTGTGAATGAGTTTGTTAAGTTTAGCAGGGGAAAGAGACAGGTCATTTGGAGAGTTAATGTGAATTGCAAGAATCTTAAGAAAGTAGGATGTTTCAGATTCCTTGGAGTGGATATAGCAGATTATAGAACTGTGGAAGATGAAGTAAGCCATACAGTGGGTTAGGGGGCAAAAGTGTGTGGAAAGAGAGGTCATTGTCCGTGAGGGTAAAGGTGGTTATGTTTGATGGTATAGTAGTCCTGATGGTGTTGTATGGATGCAGGGCCATTGGTGAAAAAGTGTGGAAGAGATTGGATGCATTGGAATTCAAATGTTTGAGGACAGTGTGTGGTGTAAAGTGGGTTGACTAAGTAAATGATAGGATAAGAGAGAGGTAAGAAGATGATGTATGAGAGAGCTGAGGAGAGTGTTCTTAAATTGCTTGGACATATGGACAGGATGAGTGGGGAGAGGATGACTAAGAGGATATACACAACAGAAATAGAAGGAACAAGGAGAAGGGGGAACTGATGAGGAGTTGGAAGGAATGGTGAAAGATGCTTTGAGGGCTTGGTGCCTGAATATGCAGGAAGGTGTGAAGCTGGCATGGGAAAGAGTGAATTAGAGCGTTGTGATATGCTGGGCATGATGTGCTGTCAGTGGGCGAAACCAGGACATATGAAGTGGTCAGGGGAATCCATGGTAAGTTATGTAGGGCTCTGGTCTTGGTGTATGATACATGACTGCTAGAGAGTGGATGTGCGTGATTGAGGCCATTCTTTTACAATTCCTGTTACTCCCTCTTGATGAAGGAAATGGCATACAAGTATAAGCAAAATTCCAAACTACATGTAAATTGGCCAGTGTTTTCAAGCAAAATGTATAGGTACCATGAGTTATATGCCACTCTAATTATCCCCTGGACAACTCTAGAAACCTCACAGTTACCCATAGATAATCTTGGTAGGAAGAGGTCACATACCACCAAGCAAAGGCCGACGTGTGGGTTGCAGGGTATGCACTGGATCTAAAAAATGGCATCAGTACAATTAGATCACAGGGCTCCCCAACTGTTGCAATAGGCATCCAGTGGAAAGTTATGGATGATTTTTATGATAATCATTATATAATATGTGTGTCACTAGACTGTAAAATTGCTACCAGTTTTTACGCTTCTCGTGTCTTGGGAGGGGTGGGTAAAAGGTTATCATATATCTGTTTTAGCTACTTGAATGTTATCCGTGATAATGAGATTGTTGGATGCTCCTTAACAGATAATTGTTTTACTGATTGATTGAAATGATTCAGTCAGCACCACTCTATGATACTTTGCAGTTATTGATTAACAAGTGTCAGACATTAGTGGTTGAATATAGATACCCCATACAATAGAATCAGTTTCCCACAAATATCTCCCTGTATATTTGTCTGCCTTGATGGCTGTTCATAGTTTTGTCAAAAGTTTTATCTGTCTTAACTGATAAGTTGAGAAGTGTTGATATGAATCAACAATTAAGAACATTTAGTGCCTCAGTTGATACCATGATTTTTAGATTTTCTTCTTGTAAGTTTGATGTTGAACTGAAACTTTTTGATTAAGTTTGTTAGACTTCTTGGTCACACTGATAAACAGTATTTATGAACAGACTTGGATCAAATAGAATGACATATTTTAGTAAATGTTGCAATTCTGCTGATGTATTGGACCTTGGTTGCCATTCCCTGCATGAAGCCAATGTTGACATTTACTACGTATATGAGGTGTCTAATATTTTATGAAGACATTCAGTCATTAGCTTATTGTAGTAGATTAGAACATCATTATTCATATTTTACTGTGGTCCTTTTATCTCTTCATCTCTAATCTCTATGCTCTTATTTTCACAAAAGATTATATGAAAATATACGTACCTAATATTTATTAGTCATTGTGTAAATTTTGGATTTCTACAGATTTTAGAAGTATATATACCATATGGGTCACAAAACATGCCATAACCTTAATAGTGTTTTGTATACCTAATTCAAGTATATAATGCTATCTGTTTGCACTAAGTGCAAATACCTCACAATATGTGATTTTTCATTATAGCTGAATGTCACTGTATAAGTGATTGAAACTCATGTCATGAGGGCAGTTACATTCCAACCTAATTCTAAAGTGTGACATACTCAAAACAGCTTACCATTAGTATACAAATTCTGTCATGATATAACTTAGATTCAGCAACTGTTGCCATTTTGCTGGTAAATCAGGCAATATTTAATGATTATAACTGAGACTGTTGGTGATGAGGCATTGAGGTAGGTGGTGGTGGAGTGGAATGGGGTAGAATGAATGGTTTGTCAAGCTTTCCAAAGTAAGTTTATCCATTTCAGTATGTGATATTTATGTATTTTGATGTTTTTGGCCATTTTAAATTTTTCAAATTAGGTAGATCTCACTTTTATGACACATTAAGAATATGAAAATTAAGTGTTCGTAATTAAGTGACCATCACTGACTGGAATGTGGTAGGAATCTAATGCTTTGATATCATTATATACAGCTTATTAAATGAAAGACCTTACAAGTTATGCATATAGTTCATTGTTAATTGAAAAGAATATAAGTTTTCTTCAGATCTTTTGCTATTGCAAAAACTTAGTGTCATTCTACAAATTTCTATCCTAATTATCAGATATCGCTTTCACAAAACATTGCTCTTTATGTGCGAAGTGAAATATTTGATAAGTGTTTACTAGAATAACTTGCTGGAAACTCAGTCTCTTAACTCCTGACAATCTTGAATGTGCTGGGCTGTGGCTTATGGAAGTTTACAGATTTTATAAACAGTTTTTTTTAGTATTCTGTATGTGTTGGCTAAATATAAAAGTGAATTTTATCAATCCAGAATAATGAGCTAACACAAAAAACAGAAAAGTGAATTTTATCAATCTAGAATAATGAGCTAACACAAAAAACAGAATCACAACTACAGTACTTTTTTGAGTGCCTGTTGCTCAGAGATTTATTATTTTTTCATATTAATTTCATTTTTTTTATGTGTACCTCACATTTTTTTACCTCATTTTATATGTTTCACTTTTATTAGTGTGTGTCTCAGTTGGTTAGGAGACAGTGAGATGATGTCCCATGGTTTTCTCTTCCATCTATGTGAAAAGCAAGTCCCAAGTGTGGATGAGAACTTGTCAATTCATACACAGTCATTTTTGATGTGGATTGTAGTTCTTAGTTTCCCCACTTGAGGGAAGGATAATGATTGAAAGTAGTAACTGTCTTTTACATTTTGTATGTCAAACATGAGTACCAATATAAAGGAGTGGCTGCCATTTTCAGTGCTTCAGTGAACAAGAGGACTTTAACATTCCACCTTCTGACCACTGCATGATACTTATGCTGCTCATCTGTTAAAAGAACAGATGCAGCTCTAGTGAAAACTTGTTAACCAGAGCACTGTGAAGAATGAGCAAGAGCTACCTAGTAATCATTATTTCATTATGGTTGAATGGTCTTATTTTACTGTGCCAGTTTTATAACAAGCAGTATGTTCTTGTTATCACTGTTGTAGTGACAGTAAAGAGATGTGTGCATGCTGCTTATGAAACACAAATTAGTTCTTTATGGCTAATGTCTCACACAGATCCCCTCCTTCCAGCCATCCCCTTTCTATGGCACATTCACACTCACAGGTGGCTTTTTTTAAATATGTTGCCATGACACTTATAAGGAAAGATTTTTAGACCCACACTGCCATCAAGAAATTGTGGGTACATATTAGTCTGAGAATTTTCTCAAGTTTCTGCCAACATTCAGAAAGGCTGAGGACAGTTTCACAGTAATATGTTAAAGTTTCAGCATGATACATGCCAAGCTACTGCCGCAGCATCATGAGAAGATTCAGCTGGTGTTGTGTTGAAAATTTCATGAGTCCTCAACTGAAGGCCACATTACGTAGATGCATGTGGTGCAGATGATCACAGTGCTTCATGCTTTCCCAACAAATGAATGTCTGCCTACAGTTTATGCCATAGATCTGAATAGGCTTCTTGTGAACCTCAAACACAGAGAGTGATATGAACTAGTAACTATGGTCAGTCAGCATAACCCTGTTATCTTCATTCAATCTGTCCTTTTATCAGAACTACATGCAGTGAAATTGTGAAGAAGTCATCAAGTGCTACTAACCATGATACAGATTACAAACCCACTCTGCTGAGGAAATCTTCTCAACCACCTGGCATCCTCCATCCTACAAATTGTCCACCTTCTATCTGTGAACTGCGCTGTAAACCACAGAAACGCAGAGAGGCAGCTACTGTGTTTTTCATCTCGGCCCACTATTGTTTATCCTTTTTGAAATTCATACTTCAAATCCATCTTCTGTAGTGCCAAAACCTGGTGTGAAAAATTGAAGACAGTAATCATCACTGAAACAAAGTTAAGAATCAGCACAATAGCAATTATCTGCATGGTTTCTCAAGTCAGGAATTGCTGTATCATTGTTTAGAGACTGCTTAGAGATATGGCAGTTAAAATCTGATGCACTTTGTTCAGCAATTCTCTAAGAATAGATTTTCTGCAATCAAGAAAGATAACTTAATATTCCTGACCAGCTTCCTGTACTGTCTCATGGAAATATTGCTCAGATTTGATGGGCTGATTATAGAGTCCAAGTATATTGCTCTCATTTGACTCAGTAGACAAATTAGCCACCATACTGCTGGCTGAAAGATTCATCTTTTACAGCGCTTCAATTCACCTGAATCTTTAATTGAAGAAAACTTCACAAATAGAAGAGGCTAATATATATTTACTTTTTCTTATCATTATTACCATACTTGATCGCTATTTCCCGCATCAGCGAGATAGTGCCAGGAAACAGATGAAGAATGGCCCATCTGCTCATATACACACACACACATAGGGTTGTGTGATGTCTCCATGGTTGTTTAATTTGTTTTGGATGGGGTTGTTAGGGAGGTGAATGCAAGAGTTTTGGAAAGAGGGGCAAGTATGCAGTCTGTTGTGGATGAGAGAGCTTGGGAAGTGAGTCAGTTGTTGTTCGCTGATGATACAGCGCTGGTGGCTGATTCATGTGAGAAACTGCAGAAGCTAGTGGCTGATTCGTGTGAGAAACTGCGGAAGCTGGTGACTGAGTTTGGTAAAGTGTGTGAAAGAAGAAAGTTAAGAGTAAATGTGAATAAGAGCAAGGTTATTAGGTACAGTAGGGTTGAGGGACAAGTCAATTGGGAGATAAGTTTGAATGGAGAAAAACTGGAGGAAGTGAAGTGTTTTAGATATCTGGGAGTGGATTTGGCAGCGGATGGAACCATGGAAGTGGAAGTGAATCATAGGGTAGGAAAGGGGGCAAAAATTCTGGGAGCGTTGAGGAATGTGTGGAAGTCGAGAACTTCATCTTGGAAAGCAAAAATGGGTATGTTTGAAGGAATAGTGGTTCCAGCAATGTTGTATGGTTGCGAGGCGTGGGCTGTAGATAGAGTTGTGCGGAGGAGGGTGGATGTGTTGGAAATGAGATGTTTAAGGACAATATGTGGTGTGAGGGGGTTTGATCGAGTAAGTAATAATAGGGTAAGAGAGATGTGTGGTAATAAAAAGTGTGGTTGGGAGAGCAGAAGAGGGTGTTTTGAAATGGTTTGATCACATAGAGAGAATGAGTGAGGAAAGATTGACCAAGAGGATATATGTGTCAGAGGTGGAGGGAATGAGAAGTGAGACCAAATTGGAGGCGGAAAGATGGAGTGAAAAGATTTTGAGTGATCAGGGCCTAAACATGCAGGAAGGTGAAAGGCGTGCAAGGAATAGAGTGAATTGGAACAATGTGGTATACCGGGGTTGACGTGCTGTCAATGGATTGAACCAGGGCATGTGAAGCATCTGGGGTAAACCATGGAAAGTTGTGTGGGGCCTGGATGTAGAAAGGGAGCTGTGGTTTTGGTGCATTATTACATGACAGTTAGAGACTGAGTGTGAATGAATGGGGCCTTTGTTGTCTTTTCCTAGCACTACCTCGCACACATGAGGGGGGAGGGGGATGTTATTCCATGTGTGGCGAGGTGGCGATGGGAATAATTAAAGGCAGACAGTATGAACTATGTACATACGTATATATGTATATGTCTGTGTGTGTATATATGTCTGTACATTGAGATGTATAGGTATGTATATTTGCGTGTGTGGACGTGTATGTATATACATGTGTATGTGGGTGGGTTGGGCCATTCTTTCGTCTGTTTCCTTGCGCTACCTCGCTAACGCGGGAGACAGTGACAAAGCAAAATGAATAAATAAATCTTTCTTTCAAACTATTCGCTATTTCCCGTGTTAGCGAGGTAGCGTATATATATGTATATATATATACACATGTACATATTCTTACTTGCTTTCCTTCATCCATTCCTAGTGCTACCCCACCTCACAGGAAACAGCATTGCTACCAGTTTCAGTGAGGCAGCGCCAGGAAAATAGACAAAAAAAAAGAGGCCTCATTCATTCACACTCAGTCCTTATCTGTCATGTGTAATGCACTGAAACCACAGCTCCCTTTCCACATCCAGGCCCCACAGACCTTTCCATGGTTTACCCCAGACATTTCACATGCCCTGGTTCAGTCTTTTGACAGCACATTGACCCCAGTATATCCACATCTTTGCAATTCACACTGTTCCTTGCACACCTCTCACCTTCTTGCATGTTCAGGCCTTGATTGCTCAAAATCTCTTTCATTTTATCCTTCCACCTCCAGTTTGGGGATAAGGGAAAAAGAAAACTTCCCATTCCTGGGTGTAGTAAAAGGCTACTAAAAGTGGAGGGAGCGGGGGGCTGGAAATACTCCCCTTCACTTTTTACTTTTCCAAAAGGAACGGAGAAGGGGGTCAAGAGAGGATTTTCCCTTTTAGGCTCAGTCCTGTGTTTTTAACGTTACCTCGTTATCACGGGAAATGGCAAATATGTATGAAAAGAAAAATATATATATTCACGTATCTATTCGCCATATCCCATGTTGCCAAGGTAGCGTTAAGAACAGAGGACTGCGCCTTAAAGGGGATATCCTCACTTGGCCCCCTTCTCTGTTTCTTTCTTTTGGAAAAAATGAAATGGGACGGGAGGATTTCCAGTCACCTGCTCCTTCTCCTTTTAGTCACCTGCAGGGAATACGTGGGAAGTATTCTTTCTCCCCATCCCCAAACTGGAGGTGGAAGGATGGAGTGAAAAAGATTTAGAGCAATCAGGGCCAGAAGAGGGTGAGAGGCATGCAAGGAATACAGTGAATTGGAATGATGTTGTGTACCGGGGTCAACGTGCTGTGATGGGACTGAATCAGGGCATGCGAAGTGTATGGGGTAAACCATAGAAAGGTCTGTGGGGTGTGGATGTGGGTGGAGGTGAAGGTGAAGATTTATAGAGGTTTTCAGAACAGAAGAGAGAATGTTGGAGAGGAGAGAGTGGTGAGAAAGTGAGCTTGGAAAGGAGACTTGTGTGAGGAAGTACCAGGAGAGATTGAGTGCAGAATGGCAAAAGGTGAGAGCAGATGATGTAAGGGGAGTGGGAGAGGAATGGGATGTATTTAGTGATGGCTTGCACAAAAGATGGCTGTGGCATGAGAAAGGTGGGAGTTGGGCCGATTAGAAAAGGTAGTGAGTGGTGGGATGAAGTAAGATAGTTAGTGAAAGAGAAGAGAGAGGCATTTAGACGATTTTTGCAGGGTAGTGGTGCAAATGACTTGGAGATGTATAAAGAGGCAAGAAAGAGGCAAGAGGTCAAGAGAAAGGTGCAAGAGGTGAAAATGAGGCAAATGAGAGTTGGAGTGAGAGAGTATTGTTAAATTTTAGGGAGAATAAAAAGATGTTTTGGAAGGAGGTAAATGAAGTTCATGGGATTGGAGAGCAAGTGGGAGCTTCGATGAAGGGGTCTGGTGGGGAGGTGGTAGTAGGTGGTGGTGGGGTGAGAGGGGGGGAGGATGGGTTTCTTTGGGGGTTCGTTGGGTTTGTTTGATGATGGGGTGGCAGATGTTGGGTGTTTTGGTCAGGTTGGTGTGCGAAGTGAGGGGGTAGGGAGAATTGTTTGGTGGACAGAGGGGGATGGGAGTTGGATGGTGTTGCTATGGAGTTTGTTGGGGGAGGGGGTGGCTGTCTTGTTGATTGGTTGGTGGGGATGTTCAGTGTGTGTGTGGATCGTGGTAGAGTGCCTGAGGGCTGACGGAGTGCATGCCTGGTGTCATTGCAGGGGGGGATGGGAGTGGGTGTTCAGATTACAAGGCATGGGTTTGTTGAGTATTCCTGGGAAGTTGTGTGGGAGGATGGTGATTGAGAGGGTGGAGATGTGTGCAGAGCATCGGATTGGAGGGAAGTGGTGTGGTTTTTGGGGTGGTGGGGGATTTGTGGATCAGGTGTTTGCTTTAGGGAATGTGTGTGAGAGGTACTTGGAAAGACAGATGGATTTGTATGTGGTGTATCTAGATCTGGAAAGGGCATATGATGGGGTTGATGGAGATGCTTTGTGGGGGGTTTTAGGGGCGTGTGGTGTGGGAGGTGAGTTGCTAGAGGCAGAGGGGTTTTTGCCAAGGATGTGAGGCATGTGTGCAGGTGGGAGGTAGGGAGGGTGATTGGTTCCCGGTGGGTGTTGGTTTGCAGTGGGGGTGCGTAATGTTTCCATGGTTGTTTAACTTGTTTGTGGGTGGGGTGGTTAGGGAGGTGAGTGTTTAGAGTTTTGGAGAGGGGGGATAGGTGTGTGGTCGTTTTGGATGGGGGGCTTGGGAGGTGAGTTGGTTCTTGTTTGCTGATGATGCAGCGCTGATGGCTGGTTTGGAGTGAGAGACTGCAGAGGTTGGTGACTGAGTTTGTTAAAGTGTGTAAAAGAAGAAAGCTGAGAGTACCTGTGAATAAGAGCAAGGTTATTAGGTTCAGTAGGGTTGAGAGACAAGTTAATTGGGAGGTAGGTTTGAATGGAGAAAAACTGGAGGAAGTGAAGTGTTTTATATATCTGGAAGTGGATTTAGCAGCAGATGGAGCCATGGAAGCAGAATTGAGTCACAGGTAGGGGGAGGGGCGAAGGTTCTGGGGGCATTGAAGTATGTGTGGAAGGCAAGAACATTATCTCGGAGAGCAAAAATGGGTATGTTTGAAGGAATAGTGGTTTCAACAATGTTATATGGTTGTGAGACATGGGCTATAGATAGGGTTGTGCAGAGGAGGGTGGCTGTGCTAGAAATGAGATGTCTGAGGACAATATGTGGCGTGAGGTGGTTTGATCGAGTAAGTAATGAAAGGGTAAGAGAGATGTGTGGTAATAAAAAGAGTGTGGTTGAGAGAGCAGAAGAGTGTGTGTTAAAATGGTTTGGTTACATGGAGAGAATGAGTGAGGAAAGATGACAAAGAGGATATATGTGTCAGAGGTGGAGGGAATAAGGATAAACAGGAGTCCTAATTGGAGTTGGAAGGATGGAGTGAAAAAGATTTTGAGCAATTGGGGCCTGAACATACAGGAGGGTGAGAAGCATGCAAGGACTAGAATGAATTGGAACAGTGTGGTATAATGGGGTTGACGTTCTGTCAATAAACTGAATCAGGGCTTGTGAAGCTTCTGGGGTAAACCACGGAAAGGCCTGTGGAGCTTGGATGTGGATAGGGAGCTGTGGTTTCGGTGCATTACACATCACAACTAGAGACTGAGTGTGAACCAATGTGCCTTTTTGGTCAGTTTTCCTGGCACTACCTTGCTGAAGCAGGGGGTAGTGATGCTGTTACCTGTGGGATGGGGTAGTGCCTGGAATGGATGAAGGTAAGTTGCTCAGATGCCTGATTTATTATTTTGAAGTTCAAATCAGACTAACCACCAGATTGATCCATTTATCATACTTATCATAAGCTGCTACTTTTTATGATAATATTCATTGTTTTCGGTTTTACTTTAATTTTCAGTATTACATTATTTGCCTTTAGATTTTCCTTGTAATACTTTAGTAAGTATTGTTTATTCTTATTTCTTCCACAGACTGGATCCTAGAATAAATCACAAAACCTTGAAAACAATCATTTTTTCTCCCTGCCCTGGTCCTCCAGAACATATTCTTTTGATATAGTATATATTAAATGATTATTGAAATAAAGTATTTTTCAAAAAATAACCAGCTTTAGTAGGGGATTCTTAAGCATCAAGCAGGCAACTTAAAGACCTCTGGAGACAGCCAAACAAATGTGGGCATCTGGTCAGAGGCTTTAATAGATTTATTCTGGTTACTTCCTCATATTGAATAAGTATTTCATTCCTGCTACACCTATGATATCTGCAATGCATTTATATTTCTCAAGGATAGAACTACTGGTATTGGTGATTTCATGTGTAACAGTTGAAATATCAAAGTACTAAACTATACAGCTTCCACTGATATTTAATCAGTGAGCAAGTTCATTATTGATTCTGAATTCTACAAAACAGATAAAGAAACAATACAGAATATGAACAAGTAGAAACCCATGTCCATCCTACCAACCGTCAGAGAATTCTCCAAATTCTCTGTACGTGAAAATTTATTTGTAAATTAGAAATAGTTCCAGAATTCAAGCTATTTTTATTATGTTTATCCAAAAGGACACACCTCTGTACTCTCCTAGCATTCATGAAGTTTACATATGAAGAATATAGTTAGCAATAGAAATTCTTCTTTTTTTTGTGGGCCCCTGACTTTTTCATTATTTTTAGTTTTAAATAATTATTTGTTTGGCTGGTAGAACTATGGAGGTTACAAAATGAACACACCAGTTATGGCAGAAAAACTTTATTTGATATTCTCAGGGAAGCATTTCAGGTCTGATTTTGTTTTGCAGATACCATTGAAACCAGTATTTCCTAGCAACTAAAAGCATTGCTGTTCACTAACATAATTAACTTTTTTATCTTAGCATTTCTTTGTTAGAAACATTACATTGAATAAGATATGATTATGTAGGAATGGACAATATCTAGATTTAAATCTATAGATATAGCTTAAAAGTACTAGATGTTACTCTACATACTTACCTCTAATCCATCACTTCATTTAAGGATTTAAACAAAATCTGAAGGAAGATTTCAATGAAAACCTTTTTGTATTAGTCTAAAGAAAAACCTACATTTGAGCTGAAGACAGTAAGATTTCTTGCATGCCAAAAGTGTTGTGAAATTAGGACATGGTATAATAATGCACTCTTTGCTATAATATAGCTTTAACTAGTAAACCACAAGTTAATTCACTGCACACCAAGGTTGCATTATGCTAATTGAAGCTGCCAGAAGAAAATATGCAATTTTTATTAAAAGTTTTTTTAAAGACACCAGAATACAGCATCTCAGTTGCTGTGTACATGAATAGGCATATGTATGATTTTTGCTGTTTTTCTTTATCCACAGTGTCACAAATGTCACTCGTGAGTTTCAGCAATTAACAGTTCACCATCTTTGTATTGATTATGTGGAACTAATACTACTGGATTATTTTGTTGCATACTATCAAAACTTCATCAAGAGGGATAATTTTCAGAATATCTTTTGATAGATAATACTCATGAATAAATGTCTTGTGTTTCTGAGGAATTTGACCTGTTAGTGTGATTATGGTACATATGATCATAAGAATAACATTTCAAAGTAGAAATTACTTTGTAGATGATTAACACTGTATTCTAGCACAGTGTTCATCCCAACCCATCCCATGGAATATAAGTTTTTTAGTTATATAGCTCTACTGTGATTTTATAAGTCTTCAGTTTTTGCAGGTTGTAATGTCTGTATTTGTTGTAATGTATTTAGCATAGTGACCTTTTTTTGTTTGTCGTGGTATTTACAGTTTATGTTCATATAACATTTTAATGTATATAAAAACAAGTGTTTCGTTTCACTATATATGCATAGTTGTTATTACTTTACGGTTGCATAGTTGTTATTTCTGTTTGCGTTTCTTGTACAGTACTTTTGAAATATTCCTTCCAGTGCCTGAAGACAGGTTGCATGCTTACAGAAAGGCTGAATGCTGTTTATACTATTTATTAACACTGTACAATAAACTGTATGTATAGTAATTTTGAATAAAAGATTTTTAACTTTATAAGGTATTTGATGATACTTATGGAATATGTAGACATCATGAATTCAAGCTCTTTATATTTACATTTTACTATAGTATTATTTTGATTCTCTGTTTACCAAATCATTTTCCCTAACCCTCTCACTTTGCACACCACCTCGACCAAAACACCCTATATCTGCCACTCTATCATCAAATACATTCAACAAACCTTCAAAATACTCACTCCATCTCCTTCTCACATCACCACTACTTGTTATCACCTCCCCATTAGCGCCCTTCACTGAAGTTCCCATTTGCTCCCTTGTCTTACGCACTTTATTTACCTCCTTCCAGAACATCTTTTTATTCTCCCTAAAATTTAATGATACTCTCTCACCCCAACTCTCATTTGCCCTCTTTTTCACCTCTTGCACCTTTCTCTTGACCTCCTGTCTCTTTCTTTTATACATCTCCCACTCAATTGCATTTTTTCCCTGCAAAAATCGTCCAAATGCCTCTCTCTTCTCTTTCACTAATAATCTTACTTCTTCATCCCACCACTCACTACCCTTTCTAATCAACCCACCTCCCACGCTTCTCATGCCACAAGCATCTTTTGCGCAATCCATCACTGATTCCCTAAATACATCCCATTCCTCCCCCACTCCCCTTACTTCCATTGTTCTCACCTTTTTCCATTCTGTACTCAGTCTCTCCTGGTACTTCCTCACACAAGTCTCCTTCCCAAACTCACTTACTCTCACCACCCTCTTCACCCCAACATTCACTCTTCTTTTCTGAAAACCCATACAAATCTTCACCTTAGCCTCCACAAGATAATGATCAGACATCCCTCCAGTTGCACCTCTCAGCACATTAACATCCAAAAGTCTGTCTTTCGCACGCCTGTCAATTAACACGTAATCCAATAACGCTCTCTGGCCATCTCTCCTACTTACATACGTATACTTATGTATATCTCGCTTTTTAAACCGGAGAAGAGGTAGTAAAAGCTTTGCGGAAGATGAAAGCTGGCAAGGCAGCAGGTTTGGATGGTATTGCAGTGGAATCTATTAAAAAAGGGGGTGACTGTATTGTTGACTGGTTGGTAAGGTTATTTAATGTATGTATGACTCATGGTGAGGTGCCTGAGGATTGGCGGAATGCGTGCATAGTGCCATTGTACAAAGGCAAAGGGGATAAGAGTGAGTGCTCAAATTACAGAGGTATAAGTTTGTTGAGTATTCCTGGTAAATTATATGGGAGGGTATTGATTGAGAGGGTGAAGGCATGTACAGAGCATGAGATTGGGGAAGAGCAGTGTGGTTTCAGAAGTGGTAGAGGATGTGTGGATCAGGTGTTTGCTTTGAAGAATGTATGTGAGAAATACTTAGAAAAGCAAATGGATTTGTATGTAGCATTTATGGATCTGGAGAAGGCATATGATAGAGTTGATAGAGATGCTCTGTGGAAGGTATTAAGAATATATGGTGTGGGAGGCAAGTTGTTAGAAGCAGTGAAAAGTTTTTATCGAGGATGTAAGGCATGTGTACGTGTAGGAAGAGAGGAAAGTGATTGGTTCTCAGTGAATGTAGGTTTGCGGCAGGGGTGTATGATGTCTCCATGGTTGTTTAATTTGTTTATGGATGGGGTTGTTAGGGAGGTGAATGCAAGAGTTTTGGAAAGAGGGGCAAGTATGAAGTCTGTTGGGGATGAGAGAGCTTAGGAAGTGAGTCAGTTGTTGTTTGGTGATGATACAAGGCTGGTGGCTGATTCATGTGAGAAACTGCAGAAGCCGGTGACTGAGTTTGGTAAAGTGTGTGAAAGAAGAAAGTTAAGAGTAAATGTGAATAAGAGCAAGGTTATTAGGTACAGTAGGGTTGAGGGTCAAGTCAATTGGGAGGTAAGTTTGAGTGAAGAAAAACTGGAGGAAGTAAAGTGTTTTAGATATCTGGGAGTGGATCTGGCAGCGGATGGAACCATGGAAGCAGAAGTGAATCATAGGGTGGGGGAGGGGGCGAAAATCCTGGGAGCCTTGAAGAATGTGTGGAAGTCGAGAACATTATCTCGGAAAGCAAAAATGGGTAAGTTTGAGTGGTTCCAACAATGTTGTATGGTTGCGAGGTGTGGGCTATGGATAGAGTTGTGCGCAGGAGGGTGGATGTGCTGGAAATGAGATGTTTGAGGACAGTGTATGGTGTGAGGTGGTTTGATCGAGTAAGTAATGTAAGGGTAAGAGAGATGTGTGGAAATAAAAAGAGCGAGGTTGAGAGAGCAGAAGAGGGTGTTTTGAAATGGTTTGGGCACATGGAGAGAATGAGTGAGGAAAGATTGACCAAGAGGATATATGTGTCGGAGGTGGAGGGAACGAGGAGAAGTGGGAGACCAAATTGGAGGTGGAAAGATGGAGTGAAAAAGATTTTGAGTGATCGGGGCCTGAACATGCAGGAGGGTGAAAGGCGGGCAAGGAATAGAGTGAATTGGATCGATGTGGTATACCGGGGTTGACGTGCTGTCAATTGATTGAATCAGGGCATGTGAAGTGTCTGGCGTAAACCATGGAAAGTTGTGTGGGGCCTGGATGTGGAAAGGGAGCTGTGGTTTCGGGCATTATTGCATGACAGCTAGAGACTGAGTGTGAACGAATGGGGCCTTTGTTGTCTTTTCCTAGCGCTACCTCACACACATGAGTGGGGAGGGGGATGGTATTCCATGTGTGGTGGGGTGGCGATGGGAATGGATAAAGGCAGACAGTGTGAATTGTGTGCATGGGTATATATGTATGTGTCTGTGTGTGTATATATATGTGTACATTGAGATGTATAGGTATGTATATTTGCATGTGTGGACGTGTATGTATATACATGTGTATGTTTCCTTGCGCTACCTCGCAAATGCGGGAGACAGCGACAAAGCAAGATAAATAAATAAATGATTATTTTGATTGTTATAATTTATTATTACCCAGCAGTCTTACCATGATAAGTTTGGAAAGAAGAAACTTAACAACAGATAAGAGTAAATGTGACATAATTTGCAAGTATTCCAGTATATGTGCAGTATTCTTTATTGCTGTGGAATTTGATATGGCGCTCTTCCACTCTCTCTTAGTAGGATGTCATCTTTGATAAAAGATTGAAGAATCTCTTGGATGAATGGAGCTTTAAGATAATTTTTCACTCTTTCAGTTTTTCCTTTCTTTTTCTCATACCAAATCCCATTTCCTGCCTTCATAAGGTAGTGTACTAAGTAGATGAACAATGGCATAATTTGCACACATTCAGTATATAGTTGTAGCACAAAATGTACCCAAACGTTTGACAAACATCAACAACCAAGTTTTATGGACTACGCTAAAATGCCTTGGTTCAGACCACTAACACTATGTTACCACACTTGCTTTTGCACACACACACACACACGCACTTATATTATAAAAGTATTTTTTACATTCATATTTACAATTTTCTTGCTTAATTTCATGTTGTGCCCCCTGGTTCCTTAATCCCTGGATCTCTTAAAAAACTGTTCACTGTTCACTTTGCTGATCTTTTTAGAAAATTTAAAGGTTGTGATCAGGTCACCCCTCAGTTTTATCTCTTCCAAGGTGAGTAAATGTAAAGCCTTCAGCCTTTCCCTTTTGCTTAGCTTGATAATGGTACCATCTTTATTGCCCTTCTTTGAACCTTCTCTGTCTGCTCTTTGTGCTTCTTTAGGTGTGGTGACCAAACTTGAGAAGCATATTTTAGTTTTGGCCTTATATTGGATATAAATAGCATGCTAAATATTTCCTTATCCATATACTTGAAAGCTACTCTGATATTTGATAGTAGATGAATTCTGGTTAAGTTTAATGCCCATCTCCTGATCAAAAATTCCACACAAATTTCTTCTATCCTTTGATGGTCCTGTAATTCCACCTCTGGACTCAATGACATACTTGATGTTACTGTAACATTCATTCTGTCTTGGAAACCTCACATTACTGAAGTAGCTAAGTCTGCCTTTAAGAGATTTGGAATGTTTAGATGTTGAAAGTTCTTTTCTTTTGAAGAGATCAATCCTTTTTGCAAAGGATTGATCTGTTTTTGTATGGAGTACTACTCTTACATCACGGATGGTTCTATCTCTGCATCCTTACTTGACAGAGTTAAGTCGAAAGTAGTCCAACTTATAACTTTCCCAGGTTAACTTCAAAATTTGACCCACTTTCCCCACACCACAGTGTTGGTTCACTGTCCTTCTTCTGTAGGTATTACTTTGGTTTTTGCCTTTGACAGCTGGCTGCTTGTGTGCCCCAACCACAAGATAGACCATGCAATACTCGACAGGCTACTACATCATACGGTTACTGTGGGGCCATTAGCAACTCAAGGGTGGGCCATTTTGATATGTGTTTTTTCCCTACACCATGGCGTTTTGAAACTCTCTTCCCTCTCATGTCTTTACCAAAGATTATATTTTGGCACATTTTAAAGGGCAGGTTTTTCACTTCCCTTGTCTCTTTTTCCCTTTTATTCACATTGTATACATCAATTAAAGCCTGGCTTTGATGAAGACACTCATTTGTGACTAGAGCCTCCAACATAAAAAATAGACAGTTTTTCTCCCTAAATATTCTCCTGTGGAAGTCTGTGACAGGTTAGGCATGATATCTACTCCCAAGTCCTTCTCACACACATATTCCTGAAGCGCATTTTCTGCTTGATAATAATCATATTGAGACCATCTTTTGCTATGTGGTATCCTCTCAATTTACATTTGCTTGGGATGAACTTCGTCATCCACATTTCAGACCAACTTTAAAATCTGTTTACTTCTTTTTGTAAGCTCATGGAATCCTACTCAGTTTTTTCTTCCCTCATAACCTTTACATCATCTGCAAACATATTCAAGTAGGATTCCATACCTTCTGGCAATTCATTGATGTAGATCAAGATGAGTAATGGTCCGTGAACCAGTATTATTACCATATTGGACATCCAGGTCCTGATTAGATTAGGTTTGTTGGATATAGTTTGGTTTGGTTGAAATTGTTTTTCTGATGGTTTTTGATGTCTTTTGAATAATTCTGATCTTCATTTCTACAGGAATTCACCACTTTTTGTGATTTCCCCCACCAAATACCTCATTTTCCATTGGAGGTCCTCAATTATCAATGGATGAAAGGGGGAGATATCTGAAAAGGAAGTGACTTGTTGCAGAAATGAAAGTCAGAATTATACAAAACACATCTAAAAACACCAGAAAAACAATTTCAACTCCCAAACAGGTGAATGTCCAAAACAGTTATTTTACCCCTGAACCAAACTCTGTGGCAATCTGCTCAACCCATTTGGAAAAGGTTCCTTTAACATGTGCCATTTGATTTCTCCCACTGAGATAATCTCTAGCCATCACAGGAGTTTTCCCCATATTTCTTCTTGATGATCCAGCTTTTCAAATAGCCTTTTGAGTGGTACATTGTCAAATTCCTTCAGGCTGTCCAGATACAGACAGTCTACCCAGCCTTCCATCTTGTCCAGCACTGAGCTCATTCTCTTGTATAACTTAAGAGTTCAGTTACACATGACCTGCTTCCCCTAAAATCATGCTGTCTCTTTCTTAGAAAATTCCTTCTGAGTAGAGTCATCCACTCACTTTCTAATAATCTTTTCCAGGACCATACACACCACACTCATTAGTGAGACTGATCCCCTAGTTCAGCAACTGTTCCTGGTCTCTTATCTTATATATAGGCATGACATTTTCCCTTTATGATTGCCTTGGCACTATGCCTCTCCCCAGTGACTTCTTGAAAAGTATTTCAAGTGGTTTATCTTGCACATCTGCACACCTTTAACACATGATGAAGTCTCATCAGGACCATGAAACTTGTTTAGATCAAGCTGTTTTAGTATTCTGCTAACATCTTTTATAGGTATCTCAACAATTTTCAAAATCTCCTCCCCATTCCCTCCTACTGGTGCTGGGGCTATAGTGTGAAGACGAACTTGTTATTCAGTTCTTCACGTATCCTAACGTAAGCCTCTACAATTTTTCCTCCTGAATCCCTTAGCTTGATTAGCTGCTCCTTAACTGATAGGTTAGAATTGTTTTGGATTTTCCCCTACCTTATCTGCAATGTTCTTTTCAGAGTTTCTTTGTTCCTCTTTTCTTGTCCTGCTGTACTTGTCCCATGCTCTCATACCTTACAAATGCTTGCTGGCTAGAGTGCCACCTATATCTTCACCACTGCATATTGTGGCATTCCTATACTTTCTCATATCTTTTATCATGGAATAAGTATAGCAGAATAAGAATGCATGGACAAAGAAACTTTGAAAAGAATTTGCACATAAAGCAGGAGAAAATCCAAAACTTTCTCTTAAATTCATCAGGAATCAGTTGTCAGTTACAGAGCAACTGATCAGGCTAAGGGACCCAGAGGGAAGAATTGTTGAGGATGGCATATGGATATGTGAGAAACTCAATAACGGGTTCAGGAGTGCTTTTACAATAGAGAATACTCTATCCCTGACATCAGTGAGATGGAATAGGGAGGAGGTTGTCGAAGGAATTGAGGTATCTAGAAAGGATGTACACAGAACTCTAAAAGGTCTTGACTCATACAAGGCTCATAGTTCTGGTGAAATTTCACCATATGCGCTGAATGTATTGAGGTACACCAGATAGGACTCTTGAAATACTGTTTGAGGTGTCATTGGAGAAAGACAAAGCACTAAGGGAGTAGAAAAGGGTAAACATCACATCTGTCTGTAGCAAAGGACCAAGTATAGTGCTGCCGAGCTATAGACCAATCTCCCAAAATGTGGTACACAAGGTAATGGAAAAGATAATCTGAAAGGTAATGGATGAACTTCTATTGAGAAAACTTATCAAAGTGAGACATGGCATGGTTTTAGGGACAGTAGGTTGTGTGTAACAAATCTCCTAGATTTCTATGAGAGTGAGTTCTGAAATAGAAAATAGAAAAAAAAAGTAATATCTGGGAGGATTGTTTGCATCTGGACTGCCAGAAAGTATTTAACATTGTGCTGCATGGGAGATTGATCAAGAAGTTGGATCATGAGGCAGATATGAAATGGATTTCTTTCAGTGGATTGAAGATTATCTTAGTGGAAGAGGACAAAGAATCCATGTTAGAGGGACCTTCTCAAAATGGATTGAGGTCACAAGTGAAATGCTGCAGGCTTCTTTTCTGGAACCATTGCTTTTCTTGATCTATGCAAATGATTCCTACCTGAATATGCATGCAGATGATGCAAAGGGGACTTCAACAGAATGCACAGTCAGTGTGATATATGGCTGGTGAAGTTCAACCTGAAAAAATGCAGAGAGGATGGATCATGATAAAAAGATTGCCTCAGTATGATTATCTTCTGACCAGAATTAAGCTGCATGAGTCTGATTATCATCTGACAAAAATTAAGCTGCATGAGTATGATTATCATCTGACAGAAATTAAGCTGCATGGGTCTGTGTGTAACAAAGACTTGGGAGTCGACATCTTCCTTAACTTGTCATCAGACTCCCACCTTATGAGAATAATTACAAAGACCATCTGTCTGTTTACAAATATTAGAATTGCATGTAAGTTCATGGACAGGAAAATATTCAGTAAGCTGGTCACATTTTACATTATGCCAAAACTAGGGTATGCTTTTCAAGTTTGGTCACCATAGCTAAAGAAGTACTTTTACTATATAAGGTGCATGAATGAAAAAAAAAATAATTATGACAATGCAGACAGCATACAGAAATATTATAGGTTCTGATTATTTAGTAGATGGGGCCTCACGTTTGTAAAACTTACTCCCCATACAATACAAAAAGGTAATTATGCACTAATAGAAAAGGCAATCAAGCACTTAAATCACCCTGACACATGATCTTGGTGAAGTCCCTTCATATGTGTTGAAGGAATGTGCAAAGACACTTCCAAGACTGCTTGAAATATTGTTCAGTGGGTCACTGGAGGAAGGCAAAGTGCCAGGGGTGTGGAAGAAGACAAGTGTATTTTAGAAAGATGATTGGCAAATCGCACTGAAATACAGACTAGTTTCTGTGATGAGTGTGATATCTAACACTCTGGAAAATATACTCAGAAAGCAATAGGATGACTTCGTACAAAGTAGAAATTACCTAACTGATAGACAACATAAATTTTGGGAAAGATGTCATGGATTATAAATCTCACAGACTTCTAAGATAGAGTGAGTTCTTTCTTGAATCAAAAAGATTGATGGGTAGACTGTGTATTGCTGGATAATGAGAAAGCTTGTAACATTGTATCTCATTCAAAGGTTGATTAAGAAACTTGTTCTACAAGCAGGAATAATAGGTAAACCACATCAACCGGCAGGAAATTAATGAAAGGGAGCAAAATATGCAGGTTAGAGGAGTATTATCAAAATAGGTTGGTCTCACTGGTAGAATGATGCCAGGCTTGTTTTTTTGGACCCACTGTTCTTGGTATATGAAAACGACTTTTCTAGAAAGTGGGACTGGATTCTTACCTGAACATGTTTGCAGATGATGCCAAGGTCATGATAGAAGCAAGGAAAAATGATGATTGCCTAAACTTACAAATGTACAGAGACAAACTCAAAGTATGTCTGATGAATGATTGGTGATGGTTAACCTGCATATGTGCATAGTAATAATAATGGGACTTAGTGAAATATGGGCTCAGTACACTTATAGCCTTATAGGAAACAAATTACAGGAGTATTTGTGAAACCTAGGGACCAGAATTGTGCTTAACTTGCAGCCTGAGCTCCACATCAGGAAGAGAATAGCTAAGCTGGCAGAGTCTGATAAAAGTATATCACCTTTACATACTTGGATAGGAAAGAACATGTATAAGACCAAAATAGGATGATGCTTATTAAGTCTGGTCATCACACCTAAGGAAGTACAAAAATTCAAGAGAAGGGCAATTAAGATGGTACATGAAAGAGTTGATCTACGGTCAGAGGTTACCATGAAGGAGGGAAGGGGTAGTGGTGACATGACTACAGCTTTCAAGTTTCAAGTTGGATGACGTTTATAGTGAACAGTTCTTCATGAGATACAGTTAGAGTACGCAGAGTTCCTAACAAGAAGCTAGGCAAATACATTGTTGGAAAGGATGTGAAGACTTACCATTTTAGTGTTGGATGGTGAATGTTTGGAATATTCAAAGCAATGAAATTGTAAATACAGGCAGTATACAGATATTTCTAGGGCTACTTGATGGTAAAATAGATGGGGTCTTATGAGAAGAACTCCTCTGTGCTTTACAAATAGATTAATACATCTCAAAATGATTTAGGTGTCATTAATGGCATGCCACTGGGTCTTAGGACAATTGATCTTCTTGAACTGTGTAAATGACTTGCTAGAAGAACTGAACACATACCTGAGTATGTTTGCAAATGTTGCCAAGCATCACCTTCAGAGGACCTGGTCATGCTCCAGAGTTAGTCTAATGTATGGTTCATGAAATTCACTCCATGTAAATGCAGAGCAGTGAAGATGGGGCACAATGGTGTAAGGTCTCAGTATGAATATAATCTAGCATGAAAAAAGCTACAGCAATCTGTGTGTGAGAGGGACTTGGGGTTCGTCACCTTACCTAATCTGTTTCACAGAACACTTCCTTGGGAAAAGTGGAGAAGCGACAGATTGTCTTCTGACAAAAACTCTCAATTGCTTTTAAGTACTTGGAAAAGGATATGTTCAACAAATTACTCATATCATATGATAGTCCCAAATATGAATATTTTTCTCAAGTGTGGTCACAGCACTTAAAGAAGCACAAATGACTAATAGTTATATAGTGAAAGCCTGGGGGAGGACAACAAAAATTATTCTAGAAGTAGGAGAGCTGAGTGATGGGCAAAGTTTGAAGGTCATAGGATTTGATCAGCATGGAAAAGAGAACAGTAAGGGTAGACTTAATCCCAGATTGATATTGCCAACATTAAACAGTTCTTGAGATGCAAAGTTAGGTCATCAAAGGCCACATGAAATTAAGTAACTTATGAAAGGTGTAAAGAAGCTCTTTCTTAGTATGTATCACCAAAGTGGGTGAATGAAGCATGCTAAGGGGTGAAATTGTGAATTCTGACTAAAAAAAGACTAAGAAGTTGTACTTAATGATAGAGAAAATTCAAATGGGATTCTACGAGTGTCGAACTCCCTTCCTTTGCTATACAAATACAGTTACATTATCTGATTATATAACCCAAGGGCCTCTTTTTATAGGGCTCCTGCAGATTCAGTGATTTACTATATCAAATAGAAAGGAAATGATCAACTGTCTTTGAATGAGAATTCCCCTGTAGATATGCTCAAAAGAGAAAGGATTGAAGCACCTATATAAAGCCCCTGCTTTTGGGGAACAAAATTGCAGTATTGATTATATAGGTTCCATGGATAGAGTTTATTTTTTTGCAAGGATGATTTGTGGTGTTTTGAAACTGAACAGAGGGAAATGAGTGATGCTTCTGGAGTGATACTGGTAGAAATTGTGTTTTGATACAATTGAATTTCACCAGATTTCTGTGACCCCAGTCTGAGATATTACACAGGTTTGAATTAAGAGACCAGATGTGTTCAATATGAGAAAGAGAATGAGAATGGGAATGGATTTGGAGGAAGAGATTAGTTGAAGTTTGAAAATAGAAATTGTCAGTGTCAGAGTGAATGGGGTTAGATGTAGAAGAGGAAAGATCATATATGGAGAGAAGAGAGAGTGGGAGAGAGGACAGAACCTTAAGGGACACCAGTGTTAATAAAACAAGAGTAAGAAGTTGCTCTATCAGTTACTGCTGCAGTGAACTGCATAGAAAGGAAACTATGCATTAGAGAACAGAGATAAGCAGAAAAGCCAAAGGAAGGAAGTTCAGAAAGCAAATAATAGTGCTACTCCTTGTCGAGTGCTTTGGAGATGTCAAGGGAAATCAATGTAGGGCTCACCAGAGTCCATGAGGGAGGAGTACTGGAGATGAGTCATATAAAAGAGGTGATCACCAGTAAGCTTTGCAATGCAAAAGTCACATCTGTGATCAGAAGGAGGGAAATGGGATTCTAAGTGTTTGAGAAAGTGAAATTAAGGAATTTCAAAGACTCTGGAGACAATAGAAGTGAAAGCAATGAGATAATATTTGGAAGGCTTAGAGTGGTCTCCTTTCTACAGGATAGGATGTACTGAAGTATGAAGGAAGGAAAATTAGGGTTGTGAGACAGAGATGAAATAAGCAAACAAAGGCAAACTGTCAACTTGAAGCTGGGAAAGTACCTGGAAGAACCTGCCCGAGGAAAACAAAGGAGAGGGCATAGATTTAGTGTGAGATGAGATGGGCAGGACGAATACATGCAGAATCATCCAAAGTAGAATTAGAGGACAATAAGGTACTGAAAGCAGAGGGTTTTTCAGCTGGAGAGTTAGCTATAGAATGATTAGGTCAGAAGAGAGGAGGTATGGTTGAGTATAGAGGTTGTTTTACATGCATTTTGTTAAGGACTAGAGAGATATATGAAGGGGAAGAAGTCAGATCAACACAGTTTCTTTTTTATGAAGGTTTGGTTGATTCTGAGCAGAAAGATAAGTTGGGTGGGATTCAGGAGAAGGGAAAAGTTTCATTACCTGATAAACTCTGTCCCTGATACAAATGTCATTAGAGTAGAAGCAATGAAGCTGTGACTAGAGTGAGAAACTTTTTGTAGAAAAAGGGATGTATTCTTCATTCCAGCCAAGATAACCCATTGTATGGTCAGCACAGCTTGAGGTGTCTCAGCTAGTGAAGCAAAACTTATCCTAAGAAAGGTCAGTAAAGAAACTGTACAGGGATGACTGCTGAGTTCTTCCAAAATGCCAGAGTTGTTGTTTCAGGGTGGATATAGGAGATGGATGTGCCCAATTGGAAGTGATGGAAGTAAGATTTTGGTCAAAGGACCCTCACAGGCAGAAAAAGTGCATGAATAATGAGAGGGTTCACAGGTAAAAGTAGGTCAAGTGAGTTGGAAAAGTTCCTGGTAAGTAGAGAAAAAGAAAGGTGTCTCAACTCCACTCGGATTACCCTGTATAGAACCTAACCAGTCTTTGTATGTATTGAAATCTGCATCTAGGATTTCAGCACATGACTGTGAAGAGCAATGCTTCATGGCAGGAGATCAAATAGTTGGAGTTATATTTAGTTGGGGAGAAATATACACAACATGAAAGCGCATAACATAATAAAGTGGAGATGTTTTAGGCCAGATGGCAACAAATTCAGATTTCTCCCTAGACCAAGATGTGAGGTTCCCAGAGATAGCCTAACTTTTTATTAGTCAGTGAGCAGGTAACTTACTTTTCAGGAGAAGGTTGCATGGGGTGGGGTGGGGGAATTTGAAGAAGGTATAGTGACAAAGAAAGATGATAAACAATTTCCCCATCAGTACCTCACAGTATCATCAGTAGGGCAGTTTGGGACATGGTACTGAGGTAAAGATGATTATTTGTTGCATCCCTCAAATATGACTTGAAGGTATGGCATAATCTTGTCAGTTTGGTTTCATTATTTTAGTAGTGTGTTGGTGATACTAGTCTGTTAATTGATGAATTCAGCCTCCTTTATGACTTTCAGTTGCTTTTTGAGTGCTTATGAATATTTTGTTTTCCCAAAATAATGTGTAATGGGGAGGGGGAAGAGAGAGAGAGAGAGAGAGAGAGAGAGAGAGAGAGAGAGAGAGAGAGAGAGAGAGAGAGAGAGATTTAATGAGCAGTGAGGTTAAGGCACATCCATGACCATTGACAGATTAACTTACTTGCTGTGTGGAGATGCCTTGTCTCCCGGTATATTACGGTATGTTGGTCAAGTTATGGGTCTTGCCAGTATTCCTTTGTCAGGACCAGTAGATCAGCCCATGAATAAGGGAAGAGATTTTCAGTTACAGGTTGCTTTCAACACATAAGCTCTATAAGAAAACTAAGTTTCGAGGAGTTAGACACTTCATTCACCATAGATCTGAATTTTACCATACATCAAGCAATGTTCACTGAGACAGAACCCTGAAGCAGGGAGGCTTGACCCTATTGACATTTGAACCTGAGATGGCAAAATCAGGTTTTATCATCAGTGACACTGCTACATTGTTATTGTTTTAATCTCTACCTGTAGTGAATGACCTCCTTTATGGGGCCCACACTTTCAAAAGCCTCCCAGGGGACTAGGTGAAGGCAGGGTGAGCAAAACATAACAAAGCCATGATGCCACCCACTGTTCACTCAGTAATTTCAATATTACTATAAAAGCATTCAAAGAGGGAAGAAAAATTGCTAAGTGTACCAATGAATAAGCTAGTTGAAACCTTCTAATGTTGTTGTATAAACACCAAAAGTAGAAACCAATAATCAAGAAGAAAGGGAGTTGACTCTGAAGGAAAAAGAGTTGGCTGAGAACCCAGGTAGAGATGAGGAGAGACTAAAGTTGATAGATACAACAACGGTTAATGGATATCTAATATTAACAAAGCATACTACACAGTGTCGCTGTAAACTTTACCTGCTTACCCATACATTTTCAAAGGCAATGTCACACTTACATTTTAGTACTTTGGTATTTCTCCTTTTACCTTGATGACCATCTGCAGATATCTGGATGTGGATTTGGCAAGGTTCCTGAAGTATTATAGGTCCATTTTTGGGTACATAGGGCCTTGATCTCTTGAATGAGGTGAGGCATTGATGAGGTGTTGCATGGAGCACCCACCTGATTGTGTGTTCTGAGCACCCAGTGCACCCAGAAGTCTCATGTGTACCATCATTTTCTTGCTTCCAGGCAAGAATTTGGGCTTTCTCCTCCTTAGAAGAAATACCGTGGTTAGAAGTAAAATTCCCAAAATGAAGTGGCAGCCAGGAAAGTTAAAGAAAGAACTTCCTACCCTCAAGATATCCTGGGCACACTAAGGCGGGTTGCTGGTGTTCACATCATTAGAAACACTAGTCACAGTGACCAGTTGTTCAATGATTTCACCCTGATAGCATCATATGCTTGTACCCACAATAAAACTTAGCTGTGTATCTTATTCGAAAATGTATGAGGAGCAAATGATTTTTATTTTCCATAATGTATATCTGAAAAATTACCGGTTTATTGCTTAATCAGCCATTGCTTTCTACCATCATTGACATATAACTGCTTCTTCAGCAGCAAAGTCTTGTGATTATATACTGCTCGAATAAGAAATAAACAAACAGGCAAAAGATATGATGTGAGCACTGATAGCATTGACCACCAGGGTCACCTAAATGCTTCTTAGGGATTAAGAGAATGTAAATGCCACTCACAGCACTGCCAGCTTCTATGGCACCTGGAGATAATAATACTAGAAGAAAACATTCCAGATAGCTGGAATCTAAATATGAATACAAGATATGCATGAAGTATCATGTGTGTATGCAGTATGTGATTGGGCATGATTCCTGAAGTGGATTAGGGTGTTTAGAGCAAGCCTTATAACAACATTCAATTCCATGCAAGAGATTTGGGCAGTCTCTCCCAAAGTTACAGTGCACGTGACAGTCTGTGGTTTTTCTTACCCTTTAGGCTATTCAGAAAATTCTGAATGAGGTCATCAGGGTTGAAGCTAATGTTTTTCCTTGTTCTTTGTAGAAATTAAAGGGAAAAGACAGTGAGTCTGGGGCTCTTTATCCTTTCTTTATCTGAAAAGAATGTTTTGTGAGATTTTCATAGCTCCTTACCTTCTCTCATAAAGAAGACATTTTACTCATAAGTTGCCCTTGCTAGAAACAGTGGTACCCTAACTAGGTAGCCATTTTAAGGCCATAGATCTACAGGCAGTTTTTTTCATGACTGTGTTCCTTGCCTTCCATGCCAGTTGGGGGTACAGACCCATAGCCAGGACTTCCCAAGAGAGTAGTCATAATTGTGAATATATTTATTTATTATACTTAGTTGCTGTCTCCCACATTAGTGAGGTAGCGCAAGGAAACTGATGAAAGAATGGCCCAACCCGCCCACATACACATGTATACACATAAACGCCCACACACACACATATACATGCCTATACATTTCAATGCATACATACATATACGTACACAGACATATACATATATACACATGTACATGTTCATACTTACTGCCTTCATCCATTCCCATCATCACCCACCACACATAAAATGGCACCCCCTTCCCCGCACATGCACGAGGTAATGCTAGGAAAAGACAACAAGGGCCACATTCTTTCACTCAATCTGTAGCTGTCATATGTATTACACCGAAACCACAGCTCCATTTCCACAGCCAGGCCCCACAAAACTTTCCATGGTTTACCCAAGATGCTTTACATGCCATGGTTCAATCCATTGACAGCACGTCGACCACGGTATACCACATCGTTTCAATTCACTCTGTTCCTTGCATGCCTTTCACCCTCCTGCCTGTTCAGGCCCTGATCACTCAAAATCTTTTTCACTCCATCCTTTCACCTCCAATTTGGTCTCCCACTTCTCCTCGTTTCCTCCACCTCTTACACATATATCCTCTTTGTCAATCTTTCCTCACTCATTCTCTCCATGTGACCAAACCATTTCAATACACCCTCTTCTGCTCTCTCAACCACATTCTTTTTATTACCACACATCTCTCTTACCTTTTAATTTCTCACTCGATCAAACCACCTCACACCACATGTTGTCTTCAAATATTTCATTTCCAACACATCCCCCTCCTCCACACAACCTTATCTATAGCCTATGCCTTGCACCCATGTAACACTGTTGGAACCACTATTCTTTCAAAAATACCCATTTTTGCTTTCCGAGATAACATTCTCGCCTTCCACACATTTTTTGACACTCCCAGAACTTTTACCCCCTCCCCCATCTTGTGACTCACTTCCGCTTCCATGGTTCCATCCGCTGCTAAATCCACTCCCAGATATCTAAAACACTTCACTTCCTCCAGTTTTTCTTCATTCAAACTTACCTCCCAGTTGATTTGTCTCTCACCCCTACTAAACCTAATAACCTTGCTCTTATTCACATTTACTCTCAGCTTTCTTCTTTCACACCCTTTACCAAACTCAGTCACCAACCTCTGCAGTTTCTCACCCGAATCAGCGACCAGCGCTGTATCATCAGCGAAGAACAACTGACTCACTTCCCAAGCCCTCCCATCCACAACAGACTGCATACTTGCCCCTCTTTCCAAAACTCTTGCATTCACCTTCCTAACAACCCTACCCATATACAAGTTAAAGAACCATGGAGACATCACGCACCCCTACCGCAAACTGACATTCACTGGGAACCAATCACTTTCCTCTCTTCCTGCTCGTACACATGCCTTACATCCTTGATAAAAACTTTTCACTGCTTCTAGCAACTTACCTCCCACACCGTACACTCTTAATACCTTCCACAAAGCATCTCTATCAACTCTATCATATGCCCTCTCCAGGTCCATAAATGCTACATACAAATCCATCTGTTTTTCTAAGTATTTCTCACATATATTCTTCAAAAGCAAACACCTAATTCACACATCCTCTACCACTTCTGAAACCACACTGCTCTTCCCCAATCTGATGCTCTGTACATGCCTTTACCCTCTCAATCAATACCCTCCCATCTAATTACCCAAAAATACTCAACAAACTTGTACCTCTATAATTTGAACACTTGACCCTTTGCTTTTGTACAATGGCACTATGCATGCATTCCGCCAATCCTCAGGCACTTCACCATGAACCATACATACAT
Organism: Panulirus ornatus; assembly: GCF_036320965.1. Taxonomy (NCBI): domain Eukaryota; kingdom Metazoa; phylum Arthropoda; class Malacostraca; order Decapoda; family Palinuridae; genus Panulirus; species Panulirus ornatus. The sequence goes on along the minus strand of NC_092227.1, from coordinate 66,942,714 downwards.
TGAATAACCTTACCAACCAGTCAACAACACAGCCACCCCCTTTTTTAATAGATTCCACTGCAATACCGTCCAAACTCGCCGCCTTGCCAGCTTTCATCTTCCGCAAAGCTTTCACTGCCTTTTCTCTGTTTACCGTGCCATTCTCCCTGACCCTCTCACTTCGCACACCACCTCGACCAAAACACCCTATATCTGGCACTCTATCGTCAAACTCATTCAACAAACCTTCAAAATTCTCACTCCATCTCCTCACTTCACCACTACCTGTTATTAACTCCCCATTATCTGCCTTCACTGATGTTCCCATTTGTTCTCTTGTCTTATGCTCTGTTTACCTCCTTACAAAACATCTCTTTATTTTCCTTAAAATTTAATGATACTCTCTCACCCCAACTCTCATTTGCCCTCTTTTTCACCTGTTGCACCTTTCTGTTGACCTCCTGCCTCTTTTATAAACCTCCCTTTTCATTTGCACTACTTCTCTGCAAAAATCATCCAAACACCTCTCTCTTCTCTTTCACTAACAATCTCACTTCTTCATTCCACCACTCTCTACCCTTTCTAATCTGCCCACCTCCCACCTTTCTCATGCCACAAACATCTTTTGCGCAAGCCATCCCTGCTTCCCTAAAGACATCCCATTCCTCCCCCATTCCCCTTACATCATTTGCTCTCACCTTTTTTCATTCTGCATTCAATCTCTCCTGATACTTCCTCACACAAGTCTCCTTTCCAAGCCCACTTACTCTCACCACTCTCTTCACCCCAGCATTTTCTCTTCTTTTCTGAAAACTTCTACAAATCTTCACCTTCACCTCCACAAGATAATGATCAGACATCCCTCCAGTTGCCCCACTCCGCACATTGACATCCAAAAGTCTTGCTTTCACGCACCTATCAATTTACACATTATCCAATAATGCTCTTTGGCCATCTCTCCTACTTACATACGTATACTTATGTATATTTTTCTTTTTAAACCAGGTATTCCCAATCACCTGTCCTTTTTCAGCACACATATCTACAAGCTCTTCACCACTTCCATTTACAACACTGAACACCCCATGTACTTCAGTTATACCCTCATCTGCCACATTACTCACCTTTTTATCAAATCACCCATCACTATAACCCGGTCTGGCACATCAAAGCTGCTAACACGCTCACTCAGCTGCTCCAAAAACACTTGCCTCTCATGATCTTTCTTCTCATGACCAGGTGCATAGGCACCAATGATCACCCGTCTCTCTCCATCCACTTTCAGTTTAACCCTTATCAGTCTAGAGTTTGCAAATATGTGGACCTTTTTATGTGCCCCAACCTAGCTGTTATGCAAGGGAGTGATAAAGGCACATTTACCGACTGTTATGGTATGAATAGCTACTTTTAAGGATTTCATAGATGCAAGTGTTTGTCAAATGCTATTACAGTATGTGTTATACCATAAGTTGTAAATATGATGACAAAAGTGGGCCTTTCCTGTATGGGGTAGGAAAGGGTTTATTAGACTCCTCCAACAGTCCTTAGCTTTGGACCTGGGGTGGTCTGTAGAACTCCTAAGTATTGTCTTTTAGAAAATCTTAGTGGGTAAGGGTCTGTAAAGTAAAGGTTCCTTGGATGGAGTTGAAAATTTCACACCTGTCAAGAATAAACTTAGGACAGCCCTTGACTTGGCTGTTACATGATTAAACTGCAGTGTTGATGTGGCAAGAACACCTAAGAGACTACAGTAGAACCAGTTTTATTTAAACTCCTTTTCCACTCAAAGAAGGCATCCAGAGGATTTTACCCCCCAAAGACATCCACATACTGTAACATAGGTTCAGACCTGGAAGTTTGAATTCAAGGTTCCCTCCTTTTTTGAGGGTTATCATACCTTATAATTAGAAAGTGGTTATTAAGCTTAGCCCTAGTGATGCTTGCTTACTTACAGGGATTCCCATTATGAGAAAGGACTGTATATGACCGCTGGTGCATAGACCTGGCAGCAGCTCAAGTACATGACCACCTCATACAGGGTTCCCCATTCCTTAAGTCCTAGTCATAGAGATATCCTTCTCTGCCCTTCATAAGGAAGTTTTTACTCATATGGTGCCCAGTCCTGGCAATTCAGCAAGCCCTTTTATTTTTTCATGGCCTTACAGTTTGAAGGCTTTCAGCTTCAGGGTTGTGCCAGACAGCTTTAAGTACTGGAACCCATAGTTGCTGCAATATCCTTATTTTTTTTTTTTTTTTTGCTTTGTCTCCTGCGTTTGCGAGGTAGCGCAAGGAAACAGACGAAAGAAATGGCCCAACCCACCCCCATACACATGTATATACATACGTCCACACACGCAAATATACATACCTACACAGCTTTCCATGGTTTACCCCAGACGCTTCACATGCCTTGATTCAATCCACTGACAGCACGTCAACCCCGGTATACCACATCGCTCCAATTCACTCTATTCCTTGCCCTCCTTTCACCCTCCTGCATGTTCAGGCCCCGATCACACAAAATCTTTTTCACTCCATCTTTCCACCTCCAATTTGGTCTCCCACTTCTCCTCGTTCCCTCCACCTCCGACACATATATCCTCTTGGTCAATCTTTCCTCACTCATTCTCTCCATGTGACCAAACCATTTCAAAACACCCTCTTCTGCTCTCTCAACCACGCTCTTTTTATTTCCACACATCTCTCTTACCCTTACGTTACTTACTCGATCAAACCACCTCACACCACACATTGTCCTCAAACATCTCATTTCCAGCACATCCATCCTCCTGCGCACAACTCTGTCCATAGTCCACGCCTCGCAACCATACAACATTGTTGGAACCACTATTCCTTCAAACATACCCATTTTTGCTTTCCGAGATAATGTTCTCGACTTCCACACATTCTTCAAGGCTCCCAGAATTTTCGCCCCCTCCCCCACCCTATGATCCACTTCCGCTTCCATGTTTCCATCCGCTGCCAGATCCACTCCCAGATATCTAAAACACTTCACTTCCTCCAGTTTTTCTCCATTCAAACTCACCTCCCAATTGAATTGACCCTCAACCCTACTGTACCTGATAACCTTGCTCTTATTCACATTTACTCTTAACTTTCTTCTTTCACACACTTTACCAAACTCAGTCACCAGCTTCTGCAGTTTCTCACATGAATCAGCCACCAGCGCTGTATCATCAGCGAACAACAACTGACTCACTTCCCAAGCTCTCTCATCCCCAACAGACTTCATACTTGCCCCTCTTTCCAAAACTCTTGCATTCACCTCCCTAACAACCCCATCCATAAACAAATTAAACAACCATGGAGACATCACACACCCTTGCTGCAAACCTACATTCACTGAGAACCAATCACTTTCCTCTCTTCCTACACGTACACATGCCTTACATCCTCGATAAAAACTTTTCACTGCTTCTAACAACTTGCCTCCCACACCATATATTCTTAATACCTTCCACAGAGCATCTCTATCAACTCTATCATATGCCTTCTCCAGATCCATAAATGTTACATACAAATCCATTTGCTTTTCTAAGTATTTCTCACATACATTCTTCAAAGCAAACACCTGATCCACACATCCTCTACCACTTCTGAAACCACACTGCTCTTCCCCAATCTCATGCTCTGTACATGCCTTCACCCTCTCAATCAATACCCTCCCATTTAATTTGCCAGGAATACTCAACAAACTTATACCTCTGTAATTTGAGCACTCACTCTTATCCCCTTTGCCTTTGTACATTGGCACTATGCACGCATTCCGCCAATCCTCAGGCACCTCACCATGAGTCATACATACATTAAATAACCTTACCAACCAGTCAACAATACAGTCACCCCCTTTTTTAATAAATTCCACTGCAATGCCATCCAAACCTGCTGCCTTGCCGGCTTTCATCTTCCGCAAAGCTTTTACTACCTCTTCTCTGTTTACCAAATCATTTTCCCTAACCCTCGCACTTTGCACACCACCTCGACCAAAACACCCTATATCTGCCACTCTATCATCAAACACATTCAACAAACCTTCAAAATACTCACTCCATCTCCTTCTCACATCACCACTACTTGTTATCACCTCCCCATTTGTGCCCTTCACTGAAGTTCCCATTTGCTCCCTTGTCTTACGCACTTTATTTACCTCCTTCCAGAACATCTTTTTATTCTCCCTAAAATTTACTGATAGTCTCTCACCCCAACTCTCATTTGCCCTTTTTTTCACCTCTTGCACCTTTCTCTTGACCTCCTGTCTCTTTCTTTTATACGTCTCCCACTCAATTGCATTTTTTCCCTGCAAAAATCGTCCAAATGCCTCTCTCTTCTCTTTCACTAATACTCTTACTTCTTCATCCCACCACTCACTACCCTTTCTAATCAACCCACCTCCCACTCTTCTCATGCCACAAGCATCTTTTGCACAATCCATCACTGATTCCCTAAATACATCCCATTCCTCCCCCACTCCCCATACTTCCATTGTTCTCACCTTTTTCCATTCTGTACTCAGTCTCTCCTAGTACTTCCTCACACAAGTCTCCTTCCCAAGCTCACTTACTCTCACCACCCTCTTCACCCCAACATTCACTCTTCTTTTCTGGAAACCCATACAAATCTTCACCTTAGCCTCCACAAGATAATGATCAGACATCCCTCCAGTTGCACCTCTCAGCACATTAACATCCAAAAGTCTCTCTTTCGCGCGCCTGTCAATTAACACGTAATCCAATAACGCTCTCTGGCCATCTCTCCTACTTACATAAGTATACTTATGTATATCTCGCTTTTTAAACCAGGTATTCCCAATCATCAGTCCTTTTTCTGCACATAAATCTACAAGCTCTTCACCATTTCCATTTACAACACTGAACACCCCATGTATACCAATTATTCCCTCAACTGCCACATTACTCACCTTTGCATTCAAATCACCCAACACTATAACCCGGTCTCGTGCATCAAAACCACTAACACACTCATTCAGCTGCTCCCAAAACACTTGCCTCTCATGATCTTTCTTCTCATGCCCAGGTGCATATGCACCAATAATCACCCATCTCTCTCCATCAACTTTCAGTTTTACCCATATTAATCGAGAATTTACTTTCTTACATTCTATCACATACTTCCACAACTCCTGTTTCAGGAGTACTGCTACTCCTTCCCTTGCTCTTGTCCTCTCACTAACCCCTGACTTTACTCCCAAGACATTCCCAAACCACTCTTCCCCTTTACCCTTGAGCTTCGTTTCACTCAGAGCCAAAACATCCAGGTTCCTTTCCTCAAACATACTACCTATCTCTCCTTTTTTCACATCTTGGTTACATCCACACACATTTAGGCACCCCAATCTGAGCCTTCGAGGAGGATGAGCACTCCCCGCGTGACTCCTTCTTCTGTTTCCCATTTTAGAAAGTTAAAAAAATACAAGGAGGGGAGGATTTCTGGCCCCCCGCTCCCGTCCCCTCTAGTCGCTTTCTACGACACGCGAGGAATGCGTGGGAAGTATTCTTTCACCCCTATCCCCAGGGATAATATACATATATATATACACATGCGCACACATACACACACACACGCACACATACACACACACACACACACACATACATATATATACTTGTGAAAAATGTAAGAAACAATTTAGAAACTGAAACTTCTAGCTTGAAATGAAATGAAAAAATGAATGTCACATAATGGTTCAACCTCTGGCTATGGAAAAAGGAAATGTTTAATTTATTTACACAAACGTCAATAGTAGTTCTCATCAATTTAACCACTGTATCAATAAGCTTCAATAAGCTTTGCGGAAGATGAAAGCCGGCAAGGCAGCAGGTTTGGATGGTATTGCAGTGGAATTTATTAAAAAAGGGGGTGACTGTATTGTTGACTGGTTGGTAAGGTTATTTAATGTATGTATGACTCATGGTGAGGTGCCTGAGGATTGGCGGAATGCGTGCATAGTGCCATTGTACAATGGCAAAGGGGATAAGAGTGAGTGCTCAAATTACAGAGGTATAAGTTTGTTGAATATTCCTGGTAAATTATATGGGAGGGTATTGATTGAGAGGGTGAAGGCATGTACAGAGCATGAGATTGGGGAAGAGCAGTGTGGTTTCAGAAGTGGTAGAGGATGTGTGGATCAGGTGTTTGCTTTGAAGAATGTATGTGAGAAATACTTAGAAAAGCAAATGGATTTGTATGTAGCATTTATGGATCTGGAGAAGGCATATGATAGAGTTGATAGAGATGCTCTGTGGAAGGTATTAAGAATATATGGTGTGGGAGGAAAGTTGTTAGAAGCAGTGAAAAGTTTTTATCGAGGATGTAAGGCATGTGTACGTGTAGGAAGAGAGGAAAGTGATTGGTTCTCAGTGAATGTAGGTTTGCGGCAGGGGTGTGTGATGTCTCCATGGTTGTTTAATTTGTTTATGGATGGGGTTGTTAGGGAGGTAAATGCAAGAGTTTTGGAAAGAGGGGCAAGTATGAAGTCTGTTGGGGATGAGAGAGCTTGGGAAGTGAGTCAGTTGTTGTTCGCTGATGATACAGCGCTGGTGGCTGATTCATGTGAGAAACTGCAGAAGCTGGTGACTGAGTTTGGTAAAGTGTGTGGAAGAAGAAAGTTAAGAGTAAATGTGAATAAGAGCAAGGTTATTAGGTACAGTAGGGTTGAGGGTCAAGTCAATTGGGAGGTGAGTTTGAATGGAGAAAAACTGGAGGAAGTGAAGTGTTTTAGATATCTGGGAGTGGATCTGGCAGCGGATGGAACCATGGAAGCGGAAGTGGATCATAGGGTGGGGGAGGGGGCGAAAATTCTGGGGGCCTTGAAGAATGTGTGGAAGTCGAGAACATTATCTCGGAAAGCAAAAATGGGTATGTTTGAGGGAATAGTGGTTCCAACAATGTTGTATGGTTGCGAGGCGTGGGCTATGGATAGAGTTGTGCACAGGAGGATGGATGTGCTGGAAATGAGATGTTTGAGGACAATATGTGGTGTGAGGTGGTTTGATCGAGTGAGTAACGTAAGGGTAAGAGAGATGTGTGGAAATAAAAAGAGCGTGATTGAGAGAGCAGAAGAGGGTGTTTTGAAGTGGTTTGGGCACATGGAGAGAATGAGTGAGGAAAGACTGACCAAGAGGATATATGTGTCGAAGGTGGAGGGAACGAGGAGAAGAGGGAGACCAAATTGGAGGTGGAAAGATGGAGTGAAAAAGATTTTGTGTGATCGGGGCCTGAACATGCAGGAGGGTGAAAGGAGGGCAAGGAATAGAGTGAATTGGAGCGATGTGGTATACCGGGGTTGACGTGCTGTCAGTGGATTGAATCAAGGCATGTGAAGCGTCTGGAGTAAACCATGGAATGCTGTGTAGGTATGTATATTTGCGTGTGTGGACGTATGTATATACATGTGTATGGGGGGGGGTTGGGCCATTTCTTTCGTCTGTTTCCTTGCGCTACCTCGCAAACGCAGGAGACAGCGACAAAGTATAATAGAATAGATCAATAAGCTTCAATGTCTAAGCTACATTTTTTCCAATTTCACTATTTTCTTGTCAAAGCACCATGTATGAAAACTATCACTCCAGTAACACAACTATAAACATTTACTTTCCCTTTTAAAAAAAAAAAAGGAAGTTCTGGGGAAGTCTGTCTCGATACACTGCGGGACACTCTACCACCTGGCGAGGTTTGTGTTGCAATGGTTCTTGATTCACAAACGTAGTAGCATCACTGGTGGGCCAAGGTAGTTCTGTTGGCCCAATATCCTTATATGGTCACAAATTCCTTGGAACACTCAGACTGGTAATTCTGACATGAAAAAAATATGCTAGAGGATCTCCAGTAACTTCCTTTGGTGAGTTTGACGAATCCTTCAAATGATAGTGTTCTCCAATTTCAGAAAATTCATGTAGTGGAACCTTTAGAGGCTGTACAATAGTTCTGTCTTTTGTACATTTAGATGCTGGACCTGAAGACATATCTGTGGTTGCCTGATATCTGATGTACAAGATCCTAGTGCTTCAGGTAGACACCATATCCTTATAAAGTAAATGGTAATGTTCTCTGCCTGACTGTGTTCAAAGGCACCCATTTTTCTTCTGTTTCTCCAGGAATTATGCTTTTCTGGGCAGATATCTTATCTGGATGACATTTTGTCAATAAACATTTTGATGAGATATCTTTTGACTGGTTTCCCTCAACACCAGAATAATTGTAATGTTTCTTATTTGCATACTTTTTTTCTCCAGTTTTAGAAGAAAAGAGCATCAAAACATTCCATTATCCTTGGCTGGAAGTTATTGAAACCAAAATTATCTTTTACCCTAGTTATTCATCTGGAAAAGGCTTATTTTAAATAATTGCTTTTCTTGGGTGTCAGAAGTTGTCATGTATGTCATATGTTGTATGTCATATGTCTGGAATTAGATTTTTTTTTTACCACCAGTCCTGGATTCTGGGTTTTTAACATGTATACTATTTTCTCAAACCTCTTACAGGAAAAGGTTTGGAGTAAGCTAGCATATGTCCTTTTACTTATCCTTCACCCTTTTACTTAGTCCGTTCATATTAGCCTGAATTTATTTGCTTTCTTTGAAGAATATGATGTCTTGGTAAAAAAATTATGTTTTCTGTTTGATTTCTTCTTTTGTCTTTGTTGCTACAGAGCAAGACTAGTAGTGCTCCTGCCTTTTGAGAGTGCTCTTCAAGAACTCCTCTCCTGAGTTTAGGTTTTTTTCATAACAGATCAAAAGAAAAAGAAAAAAATTAAGCCAAAAACTTTGAAAGTGAAATTTTACCTCAGTAGTCTGTCCATTGAGGAAGTAGTTGCCTTCCCTCCTCACAGCCCAAGAGGAAGCTTTTCGTCTTAAATCACTTTATAAGCTCTGACTTAGTTTAGTTTAACCAAACCTTAGTTTTGACTTAATTAAAGGAAATTACCCTAGAAGAACACTGTTCACCTTTTTTAGCAAGTACAGCTGGAAATCTCTGTGCCTTATTCCCAACACTTCTCTTAAGACTCTTTGGAATTTCTCCAAATTTCCTGAAGGAACCTTCATCCCTCCTGAAGAATACGTACTTTTTTCTAACACTAGAACTTACACTGGCAGTACTCTGTGCTAAATTTGTACAAAACAGAGAAGTTTAACAGGTATTCTATGCTATGTGCTCTTTCCTAGGATGTCATACAGATCATAAGCTTCTCTTTTTTTTTTTTTTCATAGGTTTTCATCACCTCTAATTGGCTTGACATGGGCATTGCACTAGATCAGTGTTGTGAGAAGGTGGCATAAACCTCATTCTTCCTTTAGAATGTTTCATTGAAGGAAGTCATCAAGATGGTTGATACCTTTCTTTAACCCAGCTCAATCGGTACTGTAGTTTTTGAGACAGTAGATATATCCTGTGGCTCTTGGGATTCTGCCTTCAAGAATATTGCAAACTTCATCTGACTCTTCACTGAAGGATCTTGTGTTTTGAGTGAGGATAACTTTGTATGAATTTTTTCTTTTTTTAATCCTCCTCTTTCATATGGGTATCTAGCCCATTGCCAGGGGGAATGTGAAGTGTTTGAACAAAGCCCACTTTGTCTTTGAAAAGAAATATTTTAAGTCTTCAGTTTTTACCAAAATATACTTCTGATGGCCTTGACAGACCACCAAGCTTCCATACATGATTTAACTAGCAGTATATTAGAAAATTTTTGTAATTCATTGTTTAACTGTGTTTAAATGATTACATATGTGTATACAGTCCCAGAATCCAGGTCAGAAATTGAAAAGAATACTCCCTTGAAAATCCTGGTGATAGGCTTGAGTATGCTTTTGCTGCTCATGGGACAAGCTACAAAGGAGAGAAATTTAGGTTTGAAGGCTGAAAATCTCCTCTCTCCAAAGCAGTGCCCTACAAGCAACTTTTCCTGTTTTTTCATACTGTGGTTTTTTCCATTTTCATAAAAAAAACTCTTACCCTCTGTGACTGCCTACGGCTAGTACCCCATTTTCTACAAAGTGTGTGGTTTCAAGCAGTTAGTTGGAAGTTAGTCTGTTGAATCAGCCTGACATTGGTTGCTGGTTGGCTGAGTACATAGCTTGAGACACCATTAGGTCATTAGTAAAGGTTGAGGATAGGGTTGCAGCTCCCTTGCTGAACATGAATCTAAACAAGCCATAGCTGGTATATTACCATTAAATTTCTGTCAATGCTTGTGGGACATTGCTTCAAAGAAAATAGGTTTTTCAGTTGTCACACATTTTTGGATTGTAAATACAGATCTTTTGTCCGTATATGTAAAAATGAATTGTATAAAAACACATTAATTGTGTTTACCAAAATGTTTTTCTTCATCTCTCTCTTAACAGGTATAATTTGAAATAGGATAGGGTTTGATTATATTCAAGGAGAATTGCTTTGGGATAGACTTTATCATAATCACAGAATAAGGTCAAAAACCATAAAGATAACTGAGGAAAGTGTTTAGCCATGTTTTATTAAATGCACACCTCAGAAACATTTGTTACAGTTTGGCAGGTATCTGAAATGTGTAGTTATACAGATTTTAGATGTTTAGGCTCAAGATCTTCTGTTTTCATTATCATTACTATTAGTGTCTCCTTTGTCAGAATTTATTATTTTTGAATGATAATGCATGACATGTGGACATAATTAAAGTATCTACTCTGATAACTATTTAACATTACCAGCGCATGAAGGAGAGTGATGAGTCTCTGCGCCACCTTGCAGCGGAACGAGATGAAACAGAACGAGAAAAATGGAACATCTTAAAGCATGCAAGAGATGAATCAGAGCGAGTAGTTAAACTCTCTGCCCAGCTTGGTCTGAAGGAAGCTACAGTAAAAAAACTCCAAGAGGAACTTGACATGGTATGAATATGAAATTTGAAGGAAATTTTTTATTGAATTAGAATCTGTTTCAAGATTCTTTAACATTTTCTGGAGACCATGCGATGCTGCAATTTTGAAAGATTCCTATGATATACCAAAGATTTGCAGACTTTTAGTGTTGTTGCATGAGAGCTTCATTAGCTTTGTTTGAGCTTGGAAGAGTATTTGTTTGCCATATTACAGTATTTCAAATCCTTATTTTGAACACAGAAAATGGAGTTGTTTTGACAACCAATGATTTAGTAGGAAAACATTTTATTTTGTATTTCAAGTTTTCTTGAATTAAAGTAAAGCCACACAGACATGAACAGTTTTTGTGATTAAGAATTAACTTTCAGGTCCGTAAGCAGCTCACCTCTGTGGGATACTACAGTGATGCAGAGTCTGTCAGGACTAATGGACTAACTACCCCTACAGCTTCCACACCTGCTTGTTCACCCTTGCCTGTTTCCACTCCAACTCCCACTCCAAATGGTCGTGGATCTTCAGCAGATTCAGGTGTAAGGTTGTCAAGTGATCGAGACTCAACTGCTAGTCATGATGGTAAGAACTGTTGTATGTTTCAATGCTAAGGCTGTAAGTCAGGATGGTGTAATTATTCCCTTTGAATCCATTAAAAAGATTCCAGGTTTTCCAAAGCTGTGGAGTTATTTTTAGGTTGTTATATATCACTGAAATCGTAAGTAATCTAGAAAGCAAAACAGTATGCAAGTATCCATTATAGCTCTTGACATTTTTATGTCAGAACCTCAACCAAAACAGTTTTGTGTTATAGCTGGTTGCCATAAACGTGGGGCTTTGCTACTTTAGATAGTGTATAGTTGTGTGAATTAAGAACAATGCACAGCTTATATGACTGAATTTATTTATATTTTGTCATTGGATTGAGAAGGTGAAAGCATGTACAGAGCATCAGATTGGGGAAGAGCAGTGTGGTTTCAAAAGTGGTAGAGGATGTGTGGATCAGGTGTTTGCTTTGAAGAATGTATGTGAGAAATACTTAGAAAAGCAAATGGATTTGTATGTAGCAGTTATGGATCTGGAGAAGGCATATGATAGAGTTGATAGAAATGCTCTGTGGAAGGTATTAAGAATATGTGGTGTGGGAGGCAAGTTGATAGAAGCAGTGAAAAGTTTTTATTGAGGATGTAAGGCATGTGTACGAGTAGGAAGAGAGGAAAGTGATTGGCTCTCAGTGAATGTAGGTTTGCGACAGGGGTGCGTAATGTCTCCATGGTTGTTTAGTTTGTTTATGGATGGGGTTGTTAGGGAGGTAAATGCAAGAGTTTTGAAAAGAGGGGCAAGTATGCAGTCTGTTGTGGATGAGAGAGCTTGGGAAGTGAGTCAGTTGTTGTTCGCTGATGATACAGCGCTGGTGGCTGATTCGGGTGAGAAAATGCAAAGCTGGTGACTGAGTTTGGTAAAGTGTGTGAAAGAAGAAAGCTGAGAGTTAATGTTAATAAGAGCAAGGTTATTAGGTACAGTAGGGTTGAGGGACAAGTCAATTGGGAGGTAAGTATGAATGGAGAAAAACTGGAGGAAGTGAAGTGTTTTAGATATCTGGGAGTGGATTTGGCAGAGGATGGAACCATGGAAGCAGAAGTGAATCATAGGGTGGGGGAGGGGGCGAAAGTTCTGGGAGCATTGAAAAATGTGTGGAAGGCGAGAATGTTATCTTGGAAAGGAAAAATGGGTATGTTTGAAGGAATAGTGGTTCCATCAATGTTATATGGTTGCGAGGCATGGGCTATAGATAGAGTTGTACGGAGGAGGGTGGATGTCCTGGAAATGAGATGTTTGAGGACAATATGTGGTGTGAGGTGGTTTGATCGAGTAAGTAATGTAAGGGTAAGAGAGATGTGTGGTAATAAAAAGGGTGTGGTTGAGAGAGCAGAAGACGGTGTTTTGAAATGGTTTGGTCACATGGAGAGAATGAGTGAGGAAAGATTGACCAAGAGGATATATGTGTCAGAGGTGGAGGGAATGAGGAGAAGTGGGAGATCAAATTGGAGGTGGAAAGATGGAATGAAAAAGGTTTTGAGTAATCGGGGCTTGAACATGCAGGAGGGTGAAAGGCGTGCAAGGAATAGAGTGAATTGGAACGATGTGGTATATCGGGGTCAACATGCTGTCAGTGGATTGAACCAGGGCATATGAAGCGTCTGGGGTAAATCATGGATAATTTTGTGGGACCTGGATGTGGAAACAGAGCTGTGGTTTTGGTGCATTACACATGACAGCTAGAGACTGAGTGTGAATGAATGTGGCCTTTGTATTTTTTCCTATCTCTACCTCATGAGCATGCTGAGGGAGGGTGCCATTTCCTGTGTGGCGGGCTGGTGGCAGGAATGGATGAAGGCAGCATGTATGAATATGTACATGTGTATATATGTATATGTCTGTGTATGTATATGTATGTATTCTTTGAAATGTATAGGTATGTATATGTGTGTGGGTGTTTATGTATATACATGTGTATGTGGGTGGGTTGGGCTATTCTTTCGTCTGTTTCCTTGCGCTGCCTTGCTAACGTTGGAGACAGCGACAAAGTATATTTTTTTTTCCAAAAGAAGGAACAGAGAAGGGGGCCAGGAGAAGATATTCCCTCAAAGGCCCAGTCCTCTGTTCTTAATGCTACCTCGCTATCGTGGGAAATGGCGAATAGTATGAAAAAAAAAAAAATATATATATATATATATATATATATATATATATATATATATATATATATATATATATATATGGGAGGGTATTGATTGAGAGGGTGAAGGCATGTACAGAGCATCAGATCGGGGAAGAGCAGTGTGGTTTCAGAAGTGGTAGAGGATGTGTGGATCAGGTGTTTGCTTTGAAGAATGTATGTGAGAAATACTTAGAAAAGCAAATGGATTTGTATGTAGCATTTATGGATCTGGAGAAGGCATATGATAGAGTTGATAGAGATGCTCTGTGGAAGGTATTAAGAATATATGGTGTGGGAGGAAAGTTGTTAGAAGCAGTGAAAAGTTTTTATCGAGGATGTAAGGCATGTGTACGAGTAGGAAGAGAGGAAAGTGATTGGTTCTCAGTGAATGTAGGTTTGCGGCAGGGGTGTGTGATGTCTCCATGGTTGTTTAATTTGTTTATGGATGGGGTTGTTAGGGAGGTAAATGCAAGAGTTTTGGAAAGAGGGGCAAGTATGAAGTCTGTTGGGGATGAGAGAGCTTGGGAAGTGAGTCAGTTGTTGTTCGCTGATGATACAGCGCTGGTGGCTGATTCATGTGAGAAACTGCAGAAGCTGGTGACTGAGTTTGGAAAAGTGTGTGGCAGAAGAAAGTTAAGAGTAAATGTGAATAAGAGCAAGGTTATTAGGTACAGTAGGGTTGAGGGTCAAGTCAATTGGGAGGTGAGTTTGAATGGAGAAAAACTGGAGGAAGTGAAGTGTTTTAGATATCTGGGAGTGGATCTGGCAGCGGATGGAACCATGGAAGCGGAAGTGGATCATAGGGTGGGGGAGGGGGCGAAAATCCTGGGGGCCTTGAAGAATGTGTGGAAGTCGAGAACATTATCTCGGAAAGCAAAAATGGGTATGTTTGAAGGAATAGTGGTTCCAACAATGTTGTATGGTTGCGAGGCGTGGGCTATGGATAGAGTTGTGCGCAGGAGGATGGATGTGCTGGAAATGAGATGTTTGAGGACAATGTGTGGTGTGAGGTGGTTTGATCGACTGAGTAACGTAAGGGTAAGAGAGATGTGTGGAAATAAAAAGAGCGTGGTTGAGAGAGCAGAAGAGGGTGTTTTGAAGTGGTTTGGGCACATGGAGAGGATGAGTGAGGAAAGATTGACCAAGAGGATATATGTGTCGGAGGTGGAGGGAACAAGGAGAAGAGGGAGACCACATTGGAGGTGGAAAGATGGAGTGAAAAAGATTTTGTGTGATCGGGGCCTGAACATGCAGGAGGGTGAAAGGAGGGCAAGGAATAGAGTGAATTGGAGCGATGTGGTATACTGGGGTTGACGTGCTGTCAGTGGATTGAATCAGGGCATGTGAGGCGTCTGGGGTAAACCATGGAAAGCTGTGTAGGTATGTATATTTGCATGTGTGGACGTATGTATATACATGTGTATGGGGGGGTTGGGCAGTTTCTTTCGTCTGTTTCCTTGCGCTACCTCGCAAACGCGGGAGACAGCGACAGAGTATAATAAATAAATAAGTAAATAAAAATATATGGACGATTTTTGCAGGGAAAAAATGCAATTGAGTGGGAGATGTATAAAAGAAAGAGACAGGAGGTCAAGAGAAAGGTGCAAGAGGTGAAAAAGGGCAAATGAGAGTTGGGGTGAGAGAGTATCATTAAATTTTAGGGAGAATAAAAAGATGTTCTGGAAGGAGGTAAATAAAGTGCGTAAGACAAGGGAGCAAATGGGAACTTCAGTGAAGGGCACAAATGGGGAGGTGATAACAAGTAGTGGTGATGTGAGAAGGAGATGGAGTGAGTATTTTGAAGGTTTGTTGAATGTGTTTGATGATAGAGTGGCAGATATAGGGTGTTTTGTTCGAGTTGTTGTGCAAAGTGAGAGGGTTAGGGAAAATGATTTGGTAAACAGAGAAGAGGTAGTAAAAGCTTTGCAGAAGATGAAAGCCAGCAAGGCAGCAGGTTTGGATGGTATTGCAGTGGAATTTATTAAAAAAGGGGGTGACTGTATTATTGACTGGTTGGTAAGGTTATTTAATGTATGTATGACTCATGGTGAGGTGCCTGAGGATTGGCGGAATGCGTGCATAGTGCCATTGTACAAAGGCAAAGGGGATAAGAGTGAATGCTCAAATTACAGAGGTATAAGTTTGTTGAGTATTCCTGGCAAATTATATGGGAGGGTATTGATTGAGAGGGTGAAGGCATGTACAGAGCATGAGATTGGGGAAGAGCAGTGTGGTTTCAGAAGTGGTAGAGGATGTGTGGATCAGGTGTTTGCTTTGAAGAATGTATGTGACAAATACTTAGAAAAGCAAATGGATTTTTATGTAGCATTTATGGATCTGGAGAGGGCATATGATAGAGTTGATAGAGATGCTCTGTGGAAGGTATTAAGAATATATGGTGTGGGAGGCAAGTTGTTAGAAGCAGTGAAAAGTTTTTATCGAGGATGTAAGGCATGTGTACGTGTAGGAAGAGAGGAAAGTGATTGGTTCTCATTGAATGTAGGTTTGCGGCAGGGGTTTGTGATGTCTCCATGGTTGTTTAATTTGTTTATGGATGGGGTTGTTAGGGAGGTGAATGCAAGAGTTTTGGAAAGAGGGGCAAGTATGAAGTCTGTTGTGGATGAGAGAGCTTGGGAAGTGAGTCAGTTGTTGTTCGCTGATGATACAGCGCTGGTGGCTGATTCATGTGAGAAACTGCAGAAGCTAGTGACTGAGTTTGGTAAAGTGTGTGAAAGAAGAAAGTTAAGAGTAAATGTGAATAAGAGCAAGGTTATTAGGTACAGTAGGGTTGAGGGTCAAGTCAATTGGGAGGTAAGTTTGAATGGAGAAAAACTGGAGGAAGTAAAGTGTTTTAGATATCTGGGAGTGGATCTGGCAGTGGATGGAACCATGTAAGCTGAAGTGGATCATAGGGTGGGGGAGGGGGGCGAAAATCCTGGGAGCCTTGAGGAATGTTTGGAAGTCGAGAACATTATCTCGGAAAGCAAAAATGGGTATGTTTGAAGGAATAGTGGTTCCAACAATGTTGTATGGTTGCAAGGCGTGGGCTATGGATAGAGTTGTGCGCAGGAGGATGGATGTGCTGGAAATGAGATGTTTGAGGACAATGTGTGGTGTGAGGTGGTTTGATCGAGTAAGTAACGTAAGGGTAAGAGAGATGTGTGGAAATAAAAAGAGTGTGGTTGAGAGAGCAGAAGAAGGTGTTTTGAAATGGTTTGGGCACATGGAGAGAATGAGTGAGGAAAGATTGACCAAGAGGATATAGGTGCCGGAGGTGGAGGGAACGAGGAGAAGTGGGAGACCAAATTGGAGGTGGAAAGATGGAGTGAAAAAGATTTTGTGTGATCGGGGCCTGAACATGCAGGAAGGTGAAAGGAGGGCAAGGAATAGAGTGAATTGGATCGATGTGGTATACCGGGGTTGACGTGCTGTCAGTGGATTGAATCAGGGCATGTGAAGCGTCTGGGGTAAACCATGGAAAGCTGTGTACGTATGTATATACATGTGTATGGGGGTGGGTTGGGCCATTTCTTTCATCTGTTTTCCTTGCGCTACCTCGCAAACGCGGGAGACAGCGACAAAGCAAAAAAAAAAAATATATATATATATATATATATTTTTTTTTTTGCTTTGTCGCTGTCTCCCGCGTTTGCGAGGTAGCGCAAGGAAACAGATGAAAGAAATGGCCCAACCCACCCCCATACACATGTATATACATACGTCCACACACGCAAATATACATACCTACACAGCTTTCCATGGTTTACCCCAGACGCTATACATGCCCTGATTCAATCCACCGACAGCACGTCAACCCCAGTATACCACATCGCTCCAATTCACTCTATTCCTTGCCCTCCTTTCACCCTCCTGCATGTTCAGGCCCCGATCACACAAAATCTTCTTCACTCCATCTTTCCACCTCCAATTTGGTCTCCCTCTTCTCCTCGTTCCCTCCACCTCCGACACATATATCCTCTTGGTCAATCTTTCCTCACTCATTCTCTCCATGTGCCCAAACCATTTCAAAACACCCTCTTCTGCTCTCTCAACCACACTCTTTTTATTTCCACACATCTCTCTTACCCTTACGTTACTTACTCGATCAAACCACCTCACACCACACATTGTCCTCAAACATCTCATTTGCAGCACATCCATCCTCCTGCGCACCACTCTATCCATAGCCCACGCCTCACAACCATACAACATTGTTGGAACCACTATTCCTTCAAACATACCCATTTTTGCTTTCCGAGATAATGTTCTCGACTTCCACACATTCTTCAAGGCTCCCAGAATTTTCGCCCCCTCCCCAACCCTATGATCCACTTCCGCTTCCATGGTTCCATCCGCTGCCAGATCCACTCCCAGATATCTAAAACACTTCACTTCCTCCAGTTTTTCTCCATTCAAACTCACCTCCCAATTGACTTGACCCTCAACCCTACTGTACCTAATAACCTTGCTCTTATTCACATTTACTCTTAACTTTCTTCTTTCACACACTTTACCAAACTCAGTCACTAGCTTCTGCAGTTTCTCACATGAATCAGCCACCAGCGCTGTATCATCAGCGAACAACAACTGACTCACTTCCCAAGCTCTCGGAAAGCAAAAATGGGTATGTTTGAAGGAATAGTGGTTCCAACAATGTTGTATGGTTGCGAGGCGTGGACTATGGATAGAGTTGTGCGCAGAAGGATGGATGTGCTGGAAATGAGATGTTTGAGGACAATGTGTGGTGTGAGGTGGTTTGATCGAGTAAGTAACGTAAGGGTAAGAGAGATGTGTGGAAATAAAAAGAGCGTGGTTGAGAGAGCAGAAGAGGGTGTTTTGAAATGGTTTGGTCACATGGAGAGAATGAGTGAGGAAAGATTGACCAAGAGGATATATGTGTCGGAGGTGGAGGGAACGAGGAGAAGAGGGAGACCAAATTGTTGGTGGAAAGATGGAGTGAAAAAGATTTTGTGTGATCGGGGCCTGAACATGCAGGAGGGTGAAAGGAGGGCAAAGAATAGAGTGAACTGGAGCGATGTGGTATACTGGGGTTGATGTGCTGTCAGTGGATTGAATCAAGGCATGTGTATGGGGGTTGGTTGGGCCATTTCTTTCGTCTGTTTCCTCGCGCTACCTCGCAAACGCGGGAGACAGCGACAAAGCAAAAAAAAATATATATTATTATATATATATATATATATATATATATATATATATATATATATATATATATATTTTTTTTTTTTTTTTTTTTTTTTTTTTTTCAAACTATTTGCCATTTCCCGCATTAGCGAGGTAGCGTTAAGAACAGAGGACTGGGCCTTTGAGGGAATACCCTCACCTGTCCCAATTCTCTGTTCCTTCTTTTGGAAAATAAAAAAAAAAAAAAACGAGAGGGGAGGATTTCCAGCCCCCCGCTCCCTCCCCTTTTAGTCGCCTTCTACGACACGCAGGGAATACGTGGGAAGTATTCTTTCTCCCCAATCCCCAGGGAAAATATATATATATATATATATATATATATATATATCAGTGCAGACATAGTTGCCAACCTGCCATTATTCTCAAAGTTGACATATGATAGTAAAAGCCCACTAGTTACCCCAAGGAAAGATAGATACCACTTGGAGAGGTGTTGGTTAATGTAGCAACTAAAGCTTTTGAGTATGTGGAGCCATAAATCAAAGTCACATTGGCTCAATGTTGTTTAGTGCTCATTATCTTGCAAATAATGGAACTTTGTGCATTGAAGCAGCCCTTGGGAAGCTGTGTCCATGATGATGATAGATTTATGTTGAAAAGTAAGATACACTCTCCCCAACTGTTAGTGCAAGCTGACTGCTCATTTAGGAGATTTGCTTACTGGAATTTGTAATGTGTTCCTCAGTTCTCCTAAAGAACTTTGAATTTGTAATGTGTTCCTCAGTTCTCCTAAAGAACTTTGAAGAAATATTGTTGAGATATGTGAACTGACTAGTAAATGTGTTTTAAAATAGGAGCCATGGAATCATTTAAGATTACTGCTGCAGTATGTGAAAATGCTATGACATGGTATCTTACTGGAAAAATTTGTAAGACACAACTACCCTTTGCTGCTCACATTTTACTACTGCTTGCCCATTCCATGGTTCCACTTGCAACTCTACACATTTACACTGTTTTTGTAGGCTCACTACTCACTTAGGATACTTAAACTGGAACCTTTCACATATTTATAATGTATGGTCCATGACTTTAATGTTGAAAAACTGAAGACGTGGTTGAGATTTACATGTGATACTGATGAGTAAGTGGAGCTCTGAAATGCAAACAAAAGACTTCATGTACGGTTAATGCTTATGGACATTGCATGGGAATACTGCCACATGGCACTTAGTTGGAAGAATGTGTTTTAAACAATGCTGCTACTTCCTTTCTGCACACAATACATGGGAATACTGCCACATGGTACTTAGTTGGAAGAATGTTTTTTAAACGATGCTGCCACTTCCTTTCTGCTTTGTGTGCCTATTTCCTATCCCCTGTTACCCTTTGCCACTGAACCCACACTCCCAGCCTTTCTGTTCCTTGTTCTTTAAAAAGTCAGAGATAGGATTGCATTTGACATAAGGTTTAGTTAATTTGCCACAGGACTGTTGGTGAAGTATTAGTGATGCTCTTTGTCTTGTTCATGACCACAGTGGATTATGAGTTCAGTCATTCTACTTAAAACTGCTTGTTGCTCAGATATGATGAGTCTTAGATACAGAAAATATGTGAACAGTCACATCCAATCATGTTATAGAAAATCTGGCCATGTGTAGATGAAGTGTATGTTGTAGGTGATGTACATTTCAACTTCATTCCATTCTTTTTCTTATTCATAGGTATAGTTTAGAAGTTAAGAAATCACCTGTTTGGAGGTCTCTTATTTATGGACTTAAGGGCATAAATAGAAATGTGAGGTTTGAAAATGTAAAAGTTAGTCACATATTTGGGTTCTCCCAGGGAAGGCAGGTTTGTAATATTTGATAATGAATAATTTCTGTGTTGATAAGGTGGCTAGCTTTTCCACCTCATAACACTCACACACAAGTCTAAATTGTCTGCAACAGTCATGGTCTGGCCATATCATCTTGTCACCATGTTTGTTAATGGTATAAGAGATTTTCACATGGCTAATAACAAACATATCTACAGACCATTTCACTGTAGTGATTGAAGTTATTTCTAAGTCTCTTCCTATATTGCTGTACAACAGGTTAAATCTGTTATGAAATATAATGTAAATTCTATGATCATGAAAAGAAGCTCTTGTTCATATTCATTTGTATACATAAATTTAAGAAGTTATATGATAGTAAAATGTTCAAGGGATGGGGCCCCAGAATTGTAGAACTCCCTTCATGTACGGTACAAATAGGTAAATTGCAAATACTTAACCCTTGAATGCTGGGTATCTTCTCATGAAAATTTAGATAGCAAACATCAGGAGTCATCATATGAACGGTGATATTTGCAAGCTTATTTTGAATAACTTACCAATATTATTATATTTATATGTGAAGGGGGCTAATGGGGAGGTGATAACAAGTAGTGGTGATGTGAGAAGGAGATGGAGTGAGTATTTGGAAGGTTTGTTGAATGTGTTTGATGATAGAGTGGCAGAAATAGGGTGTTTTGGTCGAGGTGGTGTGCAAAGTAAGAGGGTTAGGGAGGATGTTTTGGTAAACAGAGAAGAGGTAGTAAAAGCTTTGCGGAAGATGAAAGCCGGCAAGGCAGCGGGTTTGGATGGCATTGCTGTGGAATTCATTAAAAAAGGGGGTAACTGTATTGTTGACTGGTTGGTAAGGTTATTCAATGTATGTATGATTCATGGTGAGGTGCCTGAGGATTGGCGGAAAGCTTGCATAGTGCCATTGTACAAAGGCAAAGGGGACAAAGGTGAGTGCTCAAATTACAGAGGTATAAGTTTGTTGAGTATTCCTGGTAAATTATATGGGAGGGTATTGATTGAGAGGGTGAAGGCATGTACAGAGCATGAGATTGGAGAAGAGCAGTGTGGTTTCAGAAGTATTAGAGGATGTGTGGATCAGGTGTTTGCTTTGAAGAATGTATGTGAGAAATACTTAGAAAAGCAAATGGATTTGTATGTAGCATTTATGGATCTGGAGAAGGCATATGATAGAGTTGATAGAGATGCTCTGTGGGAGGTATTAAGAATATATGGTGTGAGAGGCAAGTTGTTAGAAGCAGTGAAAAGTTTTTATTGAGGATGTAAGGCATGTGTACGTGTAGGAAGAGAGGAAAGTGATTGGCTCTCAGTGAATGTAGGTTTGTGGCAGGGGTGTGTGATGTCGCCATGGTTTTTTAATTTGTTTATGGATGGGGTTGTTAGGGAAGTGAATGCAAGGGTTTTGGAAAGAGGGGCAAGTATGCAGTCTGTTGTGGATGAGAGATCTTGGGAAGTGAGTCAGTTGTTGTTTGCTGATGATACAGCACTGGTGGCTGATTCATGTGAGAAACTGCAGAAGCTGGTGACTGAGTTTGATAAAGTGTGTGAAAGAAGAAAGTTGAGAGTAAATATGAGTAAGAGCAAGGTTATTAGGTACAGTAGGGTTGAGGGTCAAGCCAATTGGGAGGTAAGTTTGAATGGAGAAAAACTGGAGGAAGTGAAGTCTTATAGATATCTGGGAGTGGATTTGGCAGCAGATGGAACCATGGAAGCGGATGTGAATCATAGGATGGGGGAGGGGGCGAAAGTTCTGGGAGCCTTGAAGAATGTTTGGAAGTCGAGAACATTATCTCGGAAAGCATAAATGGGTATGTTTGAAGGAATAGTGGTTCCAACAAAGTTGTATGGTTGCGAGCGTGGGCTGTGGATAGAGTTGTGCGCAGGAGGGTGGCTGTGCTGGAAATGAGATGTTTGAGGACAATATGTGGTGTGAGGTGGTTTGATCGAGTAAGTAATAATAGGGTAAGAGAGATGTGTGGAAATAAAAAGAGTGTGGTTGAGAGAGCAGAAGAGGGTGTTTTGAAATGGTTTGGTCACATGGAGAGAATGAGTGAGGAAAGGTTGACCAAGAGGATATATGTGTCAGAGGTGGAGGGAACGAGGAGAAGTGGGAGGCCAAATTGGAGGTGGAAAGATGGAGTGAAAAAGATTTTGAGTGATCGAGGCCTGAACATGCAGGAGGGTGAAAGGCGTGCAAGGAATAGAGTGAATTGGAATGATGTGGTATTCCGGGGTCGACGTGCTGTCAGTGGATTGAACCAGGGCATGTGAAGCGTCTGGGGTAAACCATGGAAAGTTCTGTGGGGCCTGGATGTGGAAAGGGAGCTGTGGTTTCGATGCATTATTTCATGACAGCTAGAGACTGAGTGTGAACAAATGGGGCCTTTGTTGTCTTCCTAGCGCTACCTTGCGCACATGAGGGGGGAGGGGGTTGTTATTTCATGTGTGGCGATGGGAATGAATAAAGGCAGACAGTTTGAATTATGTACATGTGTATATATGTATATGTCTGTGTGTGTATATGTATGTATACATTGAGATGTATAGGTATGTATATTTGCATGTGTGGACGTGTATGTATATACATGTGTATGTGGGTGGGTTGGGCCATTCTTTCGTCTGTTTCCTTGCGCTACCTCGCTAACGTGGGAGACAGTGACAAAGCAAAATAAATAAATATGTTTGCTAAGTGTTCTTTGGTCACTGCAGGTGCTCATTTCAAAGACTACCACTTTCTGGATGTAATTTTGAAGTGTAATCTTGGGACAGATGCATGACATTGCACACTTTACGAAACATACTTCCATTAGTGGGGCTTGATTTACTGTTTGCTGAGTGCAAGGTAGGACTGCTGTCAACAAGATCACTAGGCTAAAAGAAAGGAACCAGCTGTTTACATAATTGGCTCCTTTCTTTCAGCCCAGTGGTTTGGCTGGTAGCAGTTCTGTCTCTTGCTCAGCAGACAGAAGTCATTATAGAACTTGCATCCAAGGCTCATCTCCCTGCATTACCCCCATCCCCCTTCTCCCTTTGTTTGCCAACCCTTGCAGACATGTTAACTTTAGAACTATACCATTGCCATATGAGTTATGTTAGCTTAATTTTTTGTATGCTGCCTTTACTTTTATTATATTTTTTTTCTACTTTATACTGTAAAACTGAAAATTTCAGCAATTTCTGTTAACTCCTCTATCACTTGATGCTATTTTGGATGTTAATGATTCCAAAACTATTTAATGAATTAAATCCCAATTCTGAAATAACAGAAACACTCTGTATATGACCAGACCGCACAATAGCTTGAGGCAGACTGAGACAGAAACAAAGCAAGTCTACCCCATGCTACCAAAAACAAGTGCGATATGAAATGCACATGATGCGGCATTTGAGATTTTTGATTTTTATTGGTTTTTCAAATTACTATTAATTAATGTACCATTATTTGCCCGGTCTGTTTAAACTGAAATCCATTATATTGGGGTCTGTTAAATCAAGGGTTTACTGTATATGCACATACATGTACACACATGTAGCAGTTAGTGTTCCTAACTGTGATACATTCATAGGTCGCCCAGGGTCAAGCACATAGGTTCAAATCATGTTTGCAGCAGTTGGTCCACAGTCAACCCAGCTGGTCATCCACCCATAGGGGTTGATCGATAAAATGGGTACCTAGCTCAGGCCTGTGTACAAGTAGGAAGAGAGGAGAGTGATTGGTTCCCAGTGAAGATTGGTCTGTGGCAAGGGTGTGTGATGTCCCCATGGTTGTTTAACTTGTTTATGGATGGGGTGGTTAGGGAGGTAAATGCAAGAGTTTTGGAGAGAGGGGCGAGTATGCAGTCTGTTTGGATGAGAGGGCCTGAGAAATGAGTCAGTTGTTGTTCGGTGATGATACAGCAGTGGTGGCTGAATCAATTGAGAAACTACAGAAGTTGGTTACTCATTTCCCAGGCCCTCTCATCCACAACAGACTGCATGCTTGCTTCTATCCCTAAGATTCTTGCATTTACCTCCCTCACCACCCCATTAATAAACAAATTAAACAACCATGGGGACATCACACAGTAGTATCAACTGCTGCTTTGAAGCATTTTATTTTTTCACCAAACCACTCTCCATGACTCTCTCACTTCGCATACCACCCTAACCAAAACACCCTACATCTGCCACTTTATCATCAAACATATTTAATAATCCTTCATAATACTCACTTCATCTCCTCACTTCGTGACTACCTGTTATTACTTCCCCCCTTGCCCCTTCACCAATGTTCTCATTTGTTCTCTTGTCTTATGCATGTTATTCACCTCCTTCCAAAACATCTTTTTATTCTCCCTAAAGTTTAATGACACTCTCTCACCCCCAGCTCTCATTCACCTCTTTTTCGAACCTTTCACCTTCCTCTTGACCTCTTGCCGCTTACTTTTATCTCCCAGTCATTTGCACTGCTTCC
Organism: Panulirus ornatus; assembly: GCF_036320965.1. Classification (NCBI taxonomy): domain Eukaryota; kingdom Metazoa; phylum Arthropoda; class Malacostraca; order Decapoda; family Palinuridae; genus Panulirus; species Panulirus ornatus. The sequence continues at coordinate 66,917,677 of NC_092227.1, read as the reverse complement.
TTGTAAGTATTGTCCAAACTCCTCTCTATTCTTTTTTTCACTAACAGCTTTACTTCTTCATTCCACCACTCACTACCCTTTCTAATCTGCCCACCTTCCACCTTTCTCATGCCACATGCATCTTTTGCACATGCCATCACAACTTCCCTGAATACATCCCATTCCTCTCCCACTCCCCTTTCGTCATTTGCCATTCTACACTCAATCACTCCTGATACTTCCTCACATAAGTGTTCTTTCCAAGCTCACTTACTCTCACCACTTTCGTGGACATATCTAGAGAATGAGTGAGGCAAGATTGATAAAGAGGATATATGTGTCAGAGGTGGAGGGAACAAGGAGAAGTGGGAGACCAAATTAGAGGTGGAAGGATGGAATGAAAAAGATTTTGAGCAATCGGGGACTGAACATGCAGGAGGGTAAGAGGTGTGCAAGGAATAGAGTGAATTGGAAGGATGTGGTATACTGGGGTTGACATGCTGTCAATGTACTAAACCAGGGCATGTGAAACGTCTGGGGTAAACCATGGAAAGGACTGTGGGGCCTGGATTTGGATAGGGAGCTGTGGTTTTGGCACATAACTCATGACAGCTAGAGACTGAGTGTGAACAGATGTGGCCTTTTTGTCTTTATCCTTTGCAAACCTTGCACATTCTTGCATGTTCAGATCTGAAGACATCAAAACATTTTCACTCCAATCTTCCACCTCCTCTTTATTTCTCCCTTGTCCTTCTTCCTTCAACTTTTGACCTGTATACCCTCTTATTCATCCTTTCCTCACTCATCCTCTCCATATGTCCAAACTGTTTCTGCACACGTCCTTCAGCTTTTTCTTACATAATCCTCACATACCAAACCTCTCTATTACCCAGTCTTATTTAATCAACCCTCCTCATACCACATGGACATTTTTGTCTAAGGCTTCCTCCTCACTTCTCTACAGCACTGACAGGGCTACTATACCATCAAACATACCTATCTTTGCCCTGTCTTTCTGCAAATTCCTCAGTGCTCCTAAAAGTGTCCTTAGACATTTCATCTCCAACACATTAACTATATCCTTTACATTTTTGTCCAAGGCTTCTTCCTCACTTCTCTACAGCACTGACAGGACTACTATACCATCAGTTATACCTATCTTTACCTTTCTTTCTACACATTCCTCAGTGCTCCCAAAAGTGTCCTTAAACATTTCATCTCCAACACATTAACTGTATATTTTACATTTTTGTCTAAGGCTCCCTCCTCACTTCTCTACAGCACTGACAGGACTACTAAACCATCAAACATAACTATCTTTGCCCTGTCTTTCTACACATTCCTCAGTGCTCCCAAAACTCCCCTCACCTTCTGTATGGCTTGCTTCAGCCACCATGGTACCATTTGCTGCCGTATCCACTCCCAGTTGTCTAGAACTCTCCTTTTTCTCCAGTATCTCTCCTTTCAAACTCACAGTCTATATAAACTTTTATTTTAGTGTTAAACGTAATAACCTTGCCGTAATTCACATTTACTCTTAGCTTTGTCCCTTCACACACTCAAATTCAGACACCAGCTTTTGTAATTTCTCACTCAAATCTAACACCAGCACTGTCATCACCAGCAAACAACAACTGGTTCACCTCCCGAATCCCCTTTTCCCCAGCCAACTGCATATCTGCTACTCCCACCAAGAGCCTTGCATTTACCTTCCTCAGCACCCCAACCATAAACAGAATAAACAGCCATGGTGACACACCACTTCCTCTGACCCACCTTGACCTTGAATCACTCACCTTTTTCTTGATCTTCTTACACACATGCCTTACTCTCTTAATAGAAACCTCTCACTGCTTCTAATAACCTTCCTCCCACACCTTATATTTGTAACACCTTCCATAGAGAATCTGTTTTGACCTTATCTTATGTTTTCTCTTGATCTATAAATGCCACATACAAATCCTTCTGTTCCTTTAAGCGTTCCTAGACACATTCTTCAAAGCAACCTTATGATTTACACGTCCTCATCCATTACTGATACCTTATTGTTCCTCATTCTGATTCTTTGTGCTTGCCATTACCCTCTCAGGCACCTCTCTAACATACAGCTTAACAGGTACACTCGATAAACTTTTACTTCTGTAATTCGAACATTCATTTTTGACCCCCTTGCACTATTCAAGCATTCCACCTTTCCTCAAGCATCTCAGCATGATCAATACATGCACTGAATTTCATAACCAATCAACAATGCAGTAACCTTCTTTATATAGAAATTCAACTATAAAACCATTCACTTTAGCCATCTTGCCACATTCATCTTAGAGAAGGCTTTCATCACCTTGTTTCTATTCTCCTTGCTGCTTGCCATGATTCTCTCTTTGCCTGCCTTCCCAATCATAACACCCTACATCTGCACCCTTATCATCAAAAACAATCAACAGTCCTCCAAAGAGCTCACCATATCTCCAATTCACCTCATCTCAGCCTGTTACCACTTCATTTGCCCCCTTCTGATATGTTTCTATTTTTCTCTCTTTTTTTTTTTTTTTTTTACTCTGTTAACCTTCTTCCAAGGCATTTTTCTATTCTCCTTGAAATTAACTGATACCTTCTCACCCCAATTCTCATTTGCCCCCATTTTCATCTCTTGCACCTTCTTGCCCTCCTGCCACTTTCTCATGTACATCTCCCATTTACTCACTCTGTAAGTAATGCTCATACACCTCCCATTTCTGTTTCACTAGCAACTTAAGTTCATCATCCTTCCACTCACTGTCCTTTCTTACCTGCCCATCTCCCAGCTTCATCATCCCACCTCTCAGTACCCTTTCTTACCTGCCTGTCCCACACCTTTGGTATACCACACACTTCTCTTGTATATGCCAGTATTGCTTCTGTAAACACATCCCATTCCTCACATCCACATCCATAGCTTTATTGATACTCACCTTTTGCTATTCTGTACTCAGTCTCTTCTGGTATCTCTTCACTCGAGCCTCTTTTTCAGCCTCACTTATTTTCACCACCATCTTTTAATCCACATCATACTGCTGATGACACTTAGCTGCTCCCAAAATGCTCATCTCTTCATGATCTTTCTTGTGGCCAAGTGCTTAATCAGTTACCCACCTTATGTAATCCAATCTCATTTTTACCCACCTTACACATTCCTACATGGCACCTGATGCTTACCTGAGGATGCCTGCCCAGGCATGCCATCCACCATGAGAAGACAGTGAAGGCTAAACAAACAATGCTAGATATCTTTTTGAAGGAGGACCAGCTATCAGCATCTGTTGAAGTAATAGCTGAACTCATTCAACCATCACCACCACCTTTCACACCTGGTGTCATCTGACCCAGAAGTATCCTTCCTCAGTAACTCCCCCACTCACCTTCTCCCTCTCTATCAGCTCCAGCAAGCAGTTCAGGATCAGCAGTAAACATAAGTGTTGGAATTGAGTTTTGTTATTTTCTGTTATAAATAAGATTCACTATACAGTATGCATTTTTTTTTTTTTTTTTTTTTTTTTTTTTTGTCGCTGTCTCCCGCGTTTGCGAGGTAGCGCAAGGAAACAGACGAAAGAAATGGCCCAACCCACCCCCATACACATGTATATACATACGTCCACACACGCAAATATACATACCTACACAGCTTTCCATGGTTTACCCCAGACGCTTCACATGCCTTGATTCAATCCACTGACAGCACGTCAACCCCGGTATACCACATCGCTCCAATTCACTCTATTCCTTGCCCTCCTTTCACCCTCCTGCATGTTCAGGCCCCGATCACACAAAATCTTTTTCACTCCATCTTTCCACCTCCAATTTGGTCTCCCTCTTCTCCTCATTCCCTCCACCTCCAACACATATATTCTCTTGGTCAATCTTTCCTCACTCATTCTCTCCATGTGCCCGAACCATTTCAAAACACCCTCTTCTGCTCTCTCAACCACGCTCTTTTTATTTCCACACATCTCTCTTACCCTTCCGTTACTTACTCAATCAAACCACCTCACACCACACATTGTCCTCAAACATCTCATTTCCAGCACATCCATCCTCCTGCGCACAACTCTATCCATAGCCCACGCCTCGCAACCATACAACATTGTTGGAACCACTATTCCTTCAAACATACCCATTTTTGCTTTCCGAGATAATGTTCTCGACTTCCACACATTCTTCAAGGCTCCCAGAATTTTCGCCCCCTCCCCCACCCTATGATCCACTTCCGCTTCCATGGTTCCATCCGCTGCCAAATCCACTCCCAGATATCTAAAACACTTCACTTCCTCCAGTTTTTCTCCATTCAAACTCACCTCCTAATTGACTTGACCCTCAACCCTACTGTACCTAATAACCTTGCTCTTATTCACATTTACTCTTAACTTTCTTCTTTCACACACTTTACCAAATTCAGTCACCAGCTTCTGCAGTTTCTCACATGAATCAGCCACCAGCGCTGTATCATCAGTGAACAACAACTGACTCACTTCCCAAGCTCTCTCATCCCCAACAGACTTCATACTTGCCCCTCTTTCCAAAACTCTTGCATTCACCTCCCTAACAACCCCATCCATAAACAAATTAAACAACCATGGAGACATCACACACCCCTGCCGCAAACCTACATTCACTGAGAACCAATCACTTTCCTCTCTTCCTACACGTACACATGCCTTACATCCTCGATAAAAACTTTTCACTGCTTCTAACAACTTACCTCCCACACCATATATTCTTAATACCTTCCACAGAGCATCTCTATCAACTCTATCATATGCCTTCTCCAGATCCATAAATGCTACATACAAATCCATTTGCTTTTCTAAGTATTTCTCACATACATACTTCAAAGCAAACACCTGATCCACACATCCTCTACCACTTCTGAAACCACACTGCTCTTCCCCAATCTGCTGCTCTGTACATGCCTTCACCCTCTCAATCAATATCCTCCCATATAATTTACCAGGAATACTCAACAAACTTATACCTCTGTAATTTGAGCACTCACTCTTATCCCCTTTGCCTTTGTACAATGGCACTATGCACGCATTCCGCCAATCCTCAGGCACCTCCCCATGAGTCATACATACATTAAATAACCTTACCAACCAGTCAACAATACAGTCACCCCCTTTTTTAATAAATTCCACTGCAATACCATCCAAACCTGCTGCCTTGCCGGCTTTCATCTTCCGCAAAGCTTTTACTACCTCTTCTCTGTTTACCAAATCATTTTCCCTAACCCTCTCACTTTGCACACCACCTCGACCAAAACACCCTATATCTGCCACTCTATCATCAAACACATTCAACAAACCTTCAAAATACTCACTCCATCTCCTTCTCACATCACCACTACTTGTTATCACCTCCCCATTTGCGCCCTTCACTGCATATTACAATATTTTATATTTCCTGGTACATGTATACTGTAGTTTTTCACTGGTATATATATTCTGTATTGTCTTATTGACAAAAGAAAAAAAACATACTCTCCATTACTTTACATTATTTGATTCATGCATTTTTTATTCATGGCACCACTTTTTAAGAATAAAAATTTTGTGTAAATCAAGAGGTCCTTGTACTGTAGTTTTACTTCTGTCACATAGAAGGCTTTGCAGGAATGAGGATAGCTAGTTGTAACCATACCATTGTACGACTGTGATAATGAGTAGTAAAATAAACATCAGATATCACAAATCCCAGTAAGTGTTAGATCTTTTTCATCACTTGACACCATATTTGTTTAGCTGTAGGTGCTGTAATTCCTCATAGTTATTGTAAGTCTCAATTTGACATCCATATAATTTCAGAAATTTTTCTTACACTTCCTGCCAAATTACTCTACAGAAACAGAATTTCCTTTGTTAACCACATCACAGCCAAATATTCTGTTGTAACATTTGCTGTCTTCTGCTTCCCAGGCACTCTCAGTTAAGGTCATTAGTTGTCCTTATCATCAGTCATCTGATGGATGTATTAAAAGCGTCTTATAGAAAGTTTTACCATTGAAGGCTTATTGCTGAGGCAGTGGTATTGATAGATATTCTCCACTTTAAATCTGAGGTCCTTCAGTACACTTGTTAAGTACCAAATCAGAATAAATCCCTGAAATATAATCACCTTGAAAAAAAAGATTGGTGATAACCCATCGATACAATGATGCAGTAAAAAAAAAATTAGCTGATGAAGGTGCAGTTGACCTGGGAGACTAGTCAGCAATATATGGTGTGGGAGGCAAGTTGTTAGAAGCAGTGAAAAGTTTTTATCGAGGATGTAAGGCATGTGTACGTGTAGGAAGAGAGGAAAGTGATTGGTTGTCAGTGAATGTACGTTTGCGGCAGGGGTGTGTGATGTCTCCATGGTTGTTTAATTTGTTTATGGATGGGGTTGTTAGGGAGGTGAATGCAAGAGTTTTGGAAAGAGGGGCAAGTATGCAGTCTGTTGTGGATGAGAGAGCTTGGGAAGTGAGTCAGTTGTTGTTTGCTGATGATACAGCGCTGGTGGCTGATTCATGTGAGAAACTGCAGAAGCTGGTGACTGAGTTTGGTAAAGTGTGTGAAAGAAGAAAGTTAAGAGTAAATGTGAATAAGAGCAAGGTTATTAGGTACAGTAGGGTTGAGGGTCAAGTCAATTGGGAGGTAAGTTTGAATGGAGAAAAACTGGAGGAAGTAAAGTGTTTTAGATATCTGGAAGTGGATCTGGCAGCAGATGGAACCATGGAAGCGGAAGTGAATCATAGGGTGGGGGAGGGGGCGAAAATTCTGGGAGCCTTGAAGAATGTTTGGAAGTCGAGAACATTATCTCGGAAAGCAAAAATGGGTATGTTTGAAGGAATAGTGGTTCCAACAATGTTGTATGGTTGCGAGGCGTGGGCTATGGATAGAGTTGTGCGTAGGAGGGTGGATGTGCTGGAAATGAGATGTTTGAGGACAATATGTGGTGTGAGGTGGTTTGATCGAGTAAGTAATGTAAGGGTAAGAGAGATGTGTGGAAATAAAAAGAGTGTGGTTGAGAGAGCAGAAGAGGGTGTTTTGAAATGGTTTGGTCACATGGAGAGAATGAGTGAGGAAAAATTGACCAAGAGGATATATGTGTCAGAGGTGGAGGGAACGAGGGGAAGTGGGAGACCAAATTGGAGGTGGAAAGATGGAGTGAAAAAGATTTTGAGTGATTGGGGCCTGAACATGCAGGAGGGTGAAAGGCAGGCAAGGAATAGAGTTAATTGGAACAATGTGGTATACCGGGGTCGACGTGCTGTCAATGGATTGAACCAGGGCATGTGAAGCGTCTGGGGTAAACCATGGAAAGTTCTGTGGGGCCTGGATGTGGAAAGGGAGCTGTGGTTTTGGTGCATTATTACATGACAGCTAGAGACTGAGTGTGAACGAATGGGGCCTTTGTTATCTTTTCCTAGTGCTACCTCGCACACAGGAGGGGGGAGGGGGTTGTTATTCCATGTGTGGCGAGGTGGCGATGGGAATAGATAAAGGCAGACAGTATGAATTATGTACATGTGTATATTCCTAAGAGTCCACGGCGAAAATGAAATACGAAAAGTTCCCAAGTGCACTTTCGTGTAATGATCACATCATTAGGGGAGACACAAGAGAGAAATATAACAGTCAGTTGATATACATCGAAGAGACGAAGCTAGGACGCCATTTGGTAAACATTTTACCTGTGGACTCATAGGAATATCTTGATCACGCGCAAAATTGTGATCCTTTCCAACATGTGTATATATGTATATGTCTGTGTGTGTACATACATATGTGTACATTGAGATGTATAGGTATGTATATTTGCGTGTGTGGACGTGTATGTATATACATGTGTATGTGGGTGGGTTGGGCCATTCTTTCGTCTGTTTCCTTGCGCTACCTCGCTAACGCGGGAGACAGCGACAAAGCAAAATAAAATAAAAATAAATAAAATTGATAGAAAGGAGACAAGTAACAATGATCTGTTCATAACTCATCTTCAAAAAGGAAACACTTTCGTTATATTAGACCATGGAGTTTAATACCCATTTCAACTCCAAATATAGTAAAGTGAAATAGTCCACTTTTTTACTTTTTTTTTCTCTTTTTTGAAGGCTCCAGTCATGGACAAAAGTCCACATCAAGGTTGGGCCTTAATTGAAATATATAGAGAATTATGAAAGGGAAAAAGGAAGACAAGGAAAAGTAATAAGAATTTTGGAGGAAGTGATAAACCTGTCTTTGAGAGGGAAAATGAAAAGACAAGGGAATGTAATTAAGAATTTTGGAGGATGTGAAAAAAATTTTAAAATGTGCCAGACATGAGAAGGTAGAGATTTCTAGAGCCACGACATGTAGGCCTCACAGTAATCATGTGACACAGCTGCTTGCCAAGTATTGCATGGTCTAAAGAGTGGTGTGGTTACACAAACAGCCTGCTCTTGGGAGCAAAAACCAAAGTCATACCTATAGAAGAGGGAAAGGGAACCAACATTGCCGTGTAGGACAAGAGGGTCAGGTTTGGAAGTTAGCCTGGGACATTTTATAAGTTGGACCACTTTTGGCTCAACTTTGTCTAGTATGGATGCAGAGCTAGAACCACCCCAGATGTGAGAGCAGTACTCCATACAAGGATGAATTAATCCTTTGTATAAACGGAGCAACTGTTTAGAAGAAAAGAAGTTTTGGCATCTAAACAGGACACCCAGTTTCTCAGTGGCTGACTTTGCCATTCTTGTAATGTAGAGTTTCTGAGAAAGAGTGGATGTTACAGTAATACCAAATATATTCATTGAGTCATGAGGTGGAATTACAGAACCGCCAAAGGAGAGACGAGAGTTGTAAGGAGTTTTTGATAGAGAGATAGGTGGAAACAGAGTCTTGGAGGCATTAAACTTGACTAGGTTTTGTCTACCCCACTGAGATATCCTGTGCAAGTCTAAGTTTATTGAGGAAGCTGTGTCAAGACAAGGTGTAGATTGAGTGAGAGAAAAAGGAGCAGAATTGAAGGATTTGGATGACTGCAGTGTTGAGTCATCAGCTTATGAGTGCATTTGATAACATATGGAGAAGAGGAAATCTTCAAAAAAAAAAGGAGGAAAAGTGTAGGGGACAGGACAGAACCTTGAGGGACACTGCTGTTGATGTAATGTGTATACAAAGCTGTTAAGGTATCTGCTTCACAGAATACAGACTCCAGTCTAAAGTATGGTAACATGAATTTAGTGAAGAAATTCAAATTTTGAGGGACTAGAAATGAACAAGATCACTTTTGAATAATATCCATTCATCTTACCATATCTCTGGTTTCTATTGTTTGGTTGATTTGTTCTGGATATACTGTAATATGAAGCACTGGGATTTCTTGAACTGCATATAGATGAATAGAAAAGCTGAAATCAGATGATGTGCTGGATAATACATCACTGGCTACAGTATGATTTAGTGCTGCTTGTTACATGTTCATAACTTTCAAAAATGAGAAATTTCTGTTCATTGCATAGATGTGAGCCTGTCAAGGACAGATTTAAATGAAATATATGACACAGCTGATGCAGAAGCATTTCTTATATGTCTGCTGTTTAGGGAGGGAATCAGCAGGGGTAACTTATGCTTATTTCACCTGTCTTCCAGGTTGCTGGCAAAATTTAGGATTAATATGTGATTGAAGTTTATCCTAAGCAATGATCCATGTAGTCTGCTATTCAGTGTTCACCTGGAGTTCTGTTGAAGCATCTCTTGTGTATGTGTCTCTTTGTAGTCATTTGAATTATCCTTCCATCCTCCAGCATTTGGTTGATCACCAGATGCTTATGGAGCTTAGCATATCTCAGAAATACTTCCCACATTAAGAGAGTTGGCATTTTCAGTTTACCAAAAAAGTGAGCTTAATCCATGATTTTATCAGAATAGGTGATTTTCAGCTGAAATGCTGATGCAGAAAACTAAAAGCTACCCAACACGTTTTTTTAGCATAACCACTAAGAACCTTAATAATGCAAGAATGATTTTGGTACTTATACCAAAAAATGTTTATTAAGCTACAGATTGGCACAAAGCAGCTGAATTCTGTAGTGTGAGTGGAACAGCACCCAGTTATTTTTTCAGGTAAGCCTGTGCATAAGTAATAGAGGATGATGTTTACCATAGTTACAGTGCCTGGTTTCTGTTCCCAGAGTGCAACCAAAGTGTTCTAAGAAAATTCAGGATACAATTGACAATTAAGAATGTCAGGTTAGTACATACATTGTTATTTCTGTTTATGACAAAAGTTCTCCAAGAACTTATAATTCTCATTATGCTTAATGCAATGGGGATGGAAACATTAATGTTGCTTGGAGGAGACTGGTTGGTGTGAAGAATTAAAGCAGTGGTATTAATGCAAGAGAGGGAGGTTTTCCAAATTTGAGGAATTCTCATGAGGAAGTTGGGAGATACAAGGCTGAGGAAATTTTTGGTAGGGCTGAAGCTGCATAGAATAACAGAAACCTTCAGAGTTTTAGTTATAACTTGCAGGAGCCAATGAAACACAATTACATGAAATATCAGAGTAATTAAAGGATGCCTGCCTGAGCCCAGTAGTTTTTCTTTTCCATTCATACATGTTTGCTATTTCCCATGTGAGTTTCCATGACAGTTTTAGGAATATTTTAAAAAAGATAAGCTGAAGGAAGATGCATTTTCTGCATGGATAAAAAATGGAATGGATGCCCAAAGTTATTGTAGGGTTGAAAAGGAGGGTGAGTGGGTCAAAAAGGTAATAGTAAGGATGTGAATCTAATTCATAGTACATCATTCCATCATCTGTGATGAAAAGGTAGAAAAATGTCTTCTTGCATTAAGGCATCCCCAGATTGGAGAGACAATATCTACAGCATAAGGTGTCATCATACACTAGACGGAAAGCAAGTTTTCATTCACCAGATTAAGCTATCTCTTAGACTCATACTGCTTCCATCTTGAGGTTTTGTATCCATTCTCTTACTGTTTTTCATTTCTCAATCTCTTTGTTCCTTTTTAATCTGTCTTTTTGTCTATTCATCCTTTGCTACTTTTACTTTCTCCATTTGTATATATGGTAAGGCATCTGTTATCGTTTTCATACATTTTCATATTTTGATGCAAGTTACTTGGTAACTAGACATGAATAATTCTTCAGTTGATGTTGCTTCAGAATTCCTAATTGGTACTCAGTACTTAAAGTGTGGAGTTTAGATGTTCAATGCACAATATGATTTAGAGAATTAATGCATGTAGTGTACTTTCCTGTTTTGCATTTGGGTGAAGGCAACTTGATGTAGGTAAATATATAGTTTTATTACATTCCCATGTTGTGATAGGGTATAGTAATCCTTTGTGAAAGTTATTTGTCCTCCAGTGTGTTTCACCACTGTCATGTTGATGATTTACACAGATTCCAAAGCTTTGGAGTGGAAGTAAACTGTGTGTATGGCTTACTGCCCCTTTACCCATATAACATGAAATTATTTTGGCCCCTGCTGTTCCCTTTCTTATAACTGAGCATTTCCTGGGTTCCCCTTAGGCACACTCACCATTACTGTGGAGCGAGGGTCTCTCGACTGTGATACGTTATCAGTCTGCTCCTCGGCTACTGCTGTTTCCCAGTACTACTACTATGCATGTACGTCACCATATAGACTGTTAGTGAATCCTTTTTTCATAGCTGAATGTACCTAATCAAGTGTTGTGTTAGCTGTATCCCCAGATACCTGTGTTTTGCATGGAAATGTTTTGTCACTGCTTGGAACATTGGCCTACGGCCTTGTTATTCATGAGAGAATGTATTGTTTTGAGGAAGACTGTCAGAGTAGCACATTGCTGGAGTATTTGAATATGCATCCCTGCATGGGCGCCAAATAGTGTCAAGTGAATAATTTGAGTAACAAGTAACTTGGTAGAACTCTAAGCAGTCTGACAGCTTATTTTATTGATATGCTTATTTCTCAGTAAGAAGTAGTGGTATAATGTAATTCAAGGTCTGGCTTATAGACAGTTTCAAGGACAAGAAAATTAATATGAAAATGTGTATATGTATTCAGAGGCTTACCAAGCATGACATAGAACTGAAAGGCAACTGCAAAAAGAAAAACCAAAAGAAAATATCTGATTTAGGGAAGGATTTAGGGAGGCTGCTTTCCCGGCCTGCCATGCACATGCAGATTCACAAAACACATGCACACCCTCATAGTAGTAAATGATAAACAGCTGGAACATAAGGATCATATAGGGGAAAACACATGTGTTGTTGGAGTTGTGGAAATAGAGCTGGTGAAAGACATGAGATCTCACTTAAGTAAGGAGTGAAGTAGAAGACAAAGGAGGAGGAGGATTGGCTCTCCTAGTAAGAGTTGATTATAAGTTTGAGAACATAGTAGTAAACAGTCCATTTGGGCAAATTATAAAGGGAAGGATAAATGTGGCAAAGAAGTGCAAGTAATGTTGATATTACATGATTCTTTAAAGAATTTTAACAACCCAGATTTACAATGATAACAATAAAAGAACAATAAGGTTGGTACATGAAGTAGTAAAATGCACACTTCTCAGAGACGGTAAAGTACTGATTGAAGGGGGTTCAGTCATAGAGAGATAAACTGGAGAAATTTGGCTCCTTGTGGTGACACAAGTTCTTAAAGTGGGTTTATGAAAAAAAAATTTATCAGAATGTCAGTGTGGGTAGTTAGATGAGGACAGGTACACCCTCATTACTAGACCCTATCTTCACATATACAAGCATGGATACAAAGTATATCAAATATGGTATACTAGGTGGAAAAAGTGATCATGTTATACTTCACTCTCTTTGGACGAGCATGATGAATTCATCATGAAGCCTTTCATTCAGTCTAGTTCATTGCTTATACCACTCCCCTCTTGTCGATACTGATAAGTTCATCATCAGTTGTGGATTTTTTCTCTTACTATTTGTTCAACGTGGATGCTTTTTCAGGTAAGCCACCCTCTTCTGAAAATTATATTTAATAGTTAAGTACTTGAAGTTTCTGTATAGTTTTTTAAGGGGCAATTTCAAGAAATATAGAATATGCAAGCGCTTGAATACTTATAACAACATAGTCATGTCTGTCAGAGCAAGGCTGAATTCTCCTTGCCTGCATGGTGCAATATATGATTTATTGTTTTGAAAATTTTTACAATTTCTTTGTATTGATCTGTCACCTAAATGCAGTACTTTAGCTTTTTATTGTTGATCTTATATTATCATCATTATTATTACCAACATGATTATTGTTATTGTTATATTTTTCTTGTTAGGTGCTCCGGGATTTTAACTAGAAGTTGTTTTGCTCTTCATTTTCTATATTTATATTGTTTTCTGCAGTACATAGCTCAGTAGCTGTTCACTTGATTTCCATGAAATGTTCAGTAATGTTGACTTGTACAAAGACCTCATGTTGCACTTGTGGAGAGCTACCACTACATCCCTCACCACCACTACTTCCTACCAACCTGGCTACCACATGCTCCCTCACCACTATCTTTCCCTTCCTCCATTGCCACTTCACACTCCCTCACCATCACACCCCCCCCTCCTGGCCACCACACCACCCCTTACCACTACAACTTCCTCCTTCCCTAGCTATCACACCTTCACCACCATTGTGGCCACCACACCCTCCCTCACCATCACAGTGATCTTCCCTGTCTGCTACCCCTTCCTCCTCAGGCCACCGCACTCTCCGTCTCTTCCACCACTTTCTTCCTCCCTGGCTTCTACACCATCCCTCACATCACCACTCTTCCCTTCCTGCCCACCCCACCCTGAACAATGCATTGACATTTTTCTTTGGTTTAATGACTCAGCCATACTATATCCCCACAATTTTCCTCTTCATACCTCCCATATTACCAGCAAAGCCTTCTGTCCGAACAAGAAGATGTTTTCCTGGAAATGTATCATCCTAGCAGCAAGCAATTTTTGTCTTGCCAAGGAAATGGATGAGTCATTGGCAACTGTGTATGGGGGTTAGTAGCCATACATCTGGTAACTTCCTTGTCATGTCAGCTTTCTGGGAACAGACAGATATGAGTGCCTTTTTTTATTAGAGAAATATGTTGTGTGTACATAGGGGAGAAAGAATTCTACCTCCACATATCATATGTGTCTTAGAAGGTGACTAAAAGGGATGAGAGTGGGGGAGCTGGAAAACCTCACCTTCCTTCAGTTTAATTTCTATAAGACAGTACAGAAAAAGAAGCTAAGCTGGGAGTGTTCATCCTCATTAAAGGCTCAGGTGGGGGTGTCTAAATGTGTGTGGATGCAACTAAGATGAGAAGAAAGGAAAGATAGGTAGTATATTTGAGGAGAGAAATGTGGATGTTCCATCTCTGAGTGAAACATCACTCAAGGTAAAGGGGAAGAAAGTTTTTGGAAATGTCTAAGGAGTAAAGTCAAGGGTTGGTGAAAGAACATGAGCAAAGGAAGGGGTAGCAGTACTGCCGAAGCAGGGGTTGTGGGAGTGTGTAAAAGAGTAAGGAAGTGAGCTTTAGACTGATATGGGTGAAAATGTAAGTGGATGGCAATAGATGGGTGATTATTAGTGCTTATGCACCTGGCCATGAGAAGAGAGATCATGAGGCAAGTGTTTTGGGAACAGCTGATTGAGTGCATCAGCAATTTTGATGCACAAGACTAGGTACTAGTGATGGTTGATTTAAATCTGAAGGTGTGGAATTCGAAGGTATTGTCGGAGCGCAGGGGTGGGGTATTCAGTAGTGTGAATGGAAATGAACAGCTTGTTGAATTATGTGCTGTAAATGGACTGGTGTTTGGGAATACCTGGTTTAAAAAGAAGGGCATGCTCATGTATGCATATGTGAGAAGGAAGATGGTCACCAGGCATAATTGGGTTACATACTAATTGATAGTCATGTAAAAGATTTAATTAGGATTTAATTCTTCCAGGTATTTAAGTACTTCAGAGCTCTTTATTTCTCTAACCTTTAACTCTTCTTCATAAAACCCTTGAAACATTTTCATTGGTTGCAGTGTTCTAGATGTTTCTTCAGTTGTTAAATAGTTTGTTTCGTAATGGTCTAATTCCTTCTTTACTGTCTTCCTTTGCCTTATGTATTTGAAGAATTCCTTAGGATTATTCTAAACTTTCAAGGATATTCTTTTTTCTTCATCACGCTTACTTTGTCTTATGACCTTCTTACACTCTCTTTGGATTTTGATTAATTCCTGGTGATTTTCATCAGTTCCCATTAATTTGAATTTCCTCTATGTTTTCTTCTTTCAGTGAATTAGTCCTTCTATTCTCCTATTCATCCATGATGGTTTTAAAATTTTCTCACCTGTAGGTCTTATTTCTCACTCAACCTCAAATAGGATGTAGTGTCAAAGGGTATCTAACAGTTTAGGAGCACAGTCTACCCATCTGTCTTTTTCATCTAAGATCAAGCTTACCCTATCAAAAAAGTCTAACAGTTTAATGATGCAGGACTTCTTTTCTCTAAAGCTGTGTTCCCTCCGACTTTAGAAGTTTCTCCTTTGTAGTAATCATTCATTTATTTTCTGATTATCTTTTAAAGTGTTTTGCAAACAACACTAGTCTATGAAACAGACCAGTAGTTCAGTGCAATTTTCTGGCCTCCTTTCTTAAAGATAGGCATGATGTTTGTCCTCTTCACATCTGCCCCCTCCTCCAGTGTCCTTATGAGCAGTATGTTATTTCAGCTAATCTTTATACTTTCCAAGACTTCTGCCTCCTTCCACCTTTTTAATATTGGAATATTATTATCCTGCATTATGAAAATGCTTTTGAATTTGTCATTAATCTTCTTGCATATTTCCCTGCCTTCCTCAAGAGTTCTTCCACTCTGAGTCCTTTGATCTAATTCATTGTTCTTTAATCAAAAGTTTGCTCCTAAACTTATGGAAAAGCTTTTGGTTGTCTTTTGCCATGTCACAATGGTCTTTTCAGAATCTCTCTGCTCCCCCACCTGACCTTGCAGTACTCATTTGTTGCTCTCCTGTACCATTTCTAATCCTAGCCAGCTACAATTATTTTTGTACCTCTTTCATACTGTATCCCAGGATTTTTTTCACTTTTTGGCATTTTATGTTGAACCATATCTCTTTCCAATTTATTTTTCCTTCTCTCTTTTGGTATCCCATGGCACCTATATCCTGACTCCTTAGTAGGTCTCACAGAACCTCCTATAGCACTGTTCTGTACTCTTTTTGTTCAGCTGGGTTTCTAAGTCTGCACACTGAAAGAACTTGATTAGCTCTTCATAGTTACCTTGACTGTATTTCTTCTTAGGGTCTTTTACTTTGATCCTGCTGTTGCATCCTCCTCCACCACCTAGTCAAAATCAAGTACTAAATGATCACCCCTTCCTAAATGTGCTTCATACTTGATTTGTTTTATTTCCATGCTGTGTAGTTTTGTATTGTATGGGGAGGGAGTTTTACACTCATGGATCCTCCATCTCTTGAACATTCTCCACTATCATACAACTTTTTGTACTTATTTTTTGCTGTTTCCTTTAACAATGTCCTCTTTCATCTTATTTCATTCATCCACCATTCTTGCATTTCAAAAGTACTTCCTTTCATCTTTTTAAACAAGCTTCTAGCTTAAAGAACTGTTCACTTTCCATATTATTGATGTGTTATAAAACCTTTATGGTTGGGATCAGGTGGGCAGATTTAAAGCCACTATCCTTTCTCTCTAACTCAACTTTCTTAACTATGGTACCATCTTTGTTGCCTTCCTCTGGACCTTACTATAGTGCTTCTTTTAGTGTGATGACCATACTGGAGGAGTATATTCTAGTACTAGTCTTGTGTAGGATATGAACAGCTTAGGAAATATTTCTTTATCCGTATACTTGAATTTGGGTTTAGAAGGATTTGTATGTGATATTTATTGATCCAGAAAAAGCATATGGTAAGGTTGATGGAGATGTTGTGTTGAAGATCTTACTAATTTATAGTGTAGGAGGAAAGGTACTGGAATCAGCAAGAAGTTTTTATCAAGAGTGAAAGTCATGTGTATGAGTCAGAAGAGAGGAGAGTGAATGGTTCCAGGTGAAGGTTGGTCTGCAGCAGGGGTGTGTATCATCATGGGTGTTGAATTTGTTATGGATTGGGTGGTGAGGGAGGTAAGAGTAAGGTTCTTGGAGAGAGGGGCAAGTATACAGTCTATGGGGGATGAGGGGGTGCTTGGAAAGTGAGTCAGATGTTTTTTGCTGATGCTACTTCACTGGTGACACATTTGAGTGAGAGCTGCAAAAGATGATGACTGACTTTGGGAGAGTTTGTGAAAAGAAGTTGAGAGTGTGTGTGAATAAAAGTAGGGTTATTATGTTTAGCAGGACAAGTATGGAAAAATGCATATATTTTTGAAAGCTGTTCTGATACGTGTAAGCAGAACAGATTATCTCCTTAACTGTTATCGTGATGTGTGACTCTTATGACATATTAGGGATGATATTAACTCCAGAGTTCTCACACTCAGAATCCTTGAGCTTATTTCATATTGAAGCTTTCTTTCACTTTGTCCCAACCTCATTACTCTGTATTTGCTCAGATTGAGTTTCATTATCCATGTTTCAGACCAACTTTGAAGTCTGTTTAGGTCCCCTTGTAAGCTCATGCAATCCTTCTTAGTTTTCAGTTTCCTCATGACCTTTGCATCATCTGCAAACACATTCAGATAGGAGTCCATCTGTTCAAGCACATCATTTTCATAGATCAAGGAGAACAAGCCTTGCTTTATTCCATTAGTCACCTCAATCCATTTGATAATCTATTGTTCATCAAAAGAGTTTTCCCCGATAATATCTGCCTGTAGGTCCAGCTTCTTAATCAGCCCTCCTTTTTGTCTAAGACCAAGCTCACTCCCTCATAGAAGTCTAAGAGATTTGTTACACATGATCTCCTTTCCCTGAAACTGTGCTGCTTCTCACTAAAGTAATTTCTCCTCTGTAGAAAGTCATCCATTGGGTTTCTAAAAATCTTTTTTAAAACTTTATACTCTACACTTATTAGTGAGACCAGTCTGTAATTTAGTGCCTCTACCTGGTCTCCTTTCTTATGGATAGGTGCGAGATTTGCCCCTTTTCTCAACCTTTGGCACTTTGCCTCTCTCTCTGGTGACATCTTGGACAGTAATTAAAGTGGTTTGTCTTCTATGGTGAAAGTTCATCTGGACCTTCAGCCTTGTATGGTCAAGACCTTTTAGTATTTTGTTAATATCTTTTCTAGGTATCTAAATGATTTCTGAAGCCTTCTCTTGATTACATCTCCATGGTGTTAGGGTTATAGATCTTGCACTGTGAAAACACTTGTTATTCATTTCCATTACAGTTCTTCCCTTTGAATACCTGAGCCTGTTTAGCTGCTCTTAAAGTGACAACTGACTCCCAATGAATTTATTTAAATGTTTTGGATTTTTTCCTGCTTTGTTCATGATATTCTTTTCAAAATTTCTTTGTTTCTCCTTTTTCTCACCCTGCTGTACTCATTCCTTGCTCTCATATACCTTGCAAATGCTGGCTGGCTGGCTGGAGTGCTATATATATCTTCACCACTGCAAATCTCAAAGTTCCTTTGCCTTTTGACATCTTTTATTAAACTAATCTTTTCTTTGTCTTATCATTATCTCTTGAGGTACCCATGTTTCTACCCTGTCTGTGTAAATTTCAAAGAACTATCATCACAAAGTCCTTGTTCCTGGCTACTGAGCTCCATTTCCCAGTCTATGTTACCGTAGAAATTGTTGAAGTTTGAATAGTTTCTATTTGTATATCTTCTGGGTATCATGTCTTTGCTCTGCTCTTTGAATGTCCTCATTTACCTCGTAATAAAACTTGAGCATTGCATGATCACTTGTTCCAAATGGAGTATCTTATGATATTTTCTTAATATGTGTACTTGTATGTGTGAATATAAGATCTAACAGTGATGGTTTTTCAGTCCCTCTTGTCTAGTGTGCTTATATACTTTGAGAACTTATCTCTATGACTCCCTTTCATCATGTGAATCCAAAAGTCCCTCCATCTGTCTCTTTATAATTGAAATCCCCCATTATCAATACATTATCACCACTGAAAAGTGAGTGTTTTAGTTCATGTACCCCTGATTGTTACTTCATTGTTATCAATTCATATTTGTTCTAGGTAATTAAAGATCTTTGGAGGGTTATATAATGTTCACACCAGCATGCATTTCTTTCCCATAGTTACACTTCCCATTATGTATTGTCTGAATTAGCCATCCTCCCCCATTTCTTTAAGTTAAGGTTATCTTTTATTAAGAATGCCAATCCCCCACCCACCCCTTTGCCTTCTCATTCTCTCGTTACTGTCATGGACACCTCTTTAGTAAGCTTTTTTTCCATGACAACAACAGTTCAAATGTGAGTGTGTGTAATTACGTATTACCTGTTTGTGCTGTATGAGGAGGGAGTTTTACACTTGTAGAGCCCCATCTCTTAAATATTCTCTGTTATCATACAGCTTCTTAAACTTAGGTATGCTGCATTGGATCTAAGCACATCTTCAGTACATATGGTGAAATTTCATTAGCACCACAAGCCTTGTATGGGTCAAGACCTTTTAGTATTTTGTTCATGACTTTTCTAGATATCTTAAGTGCTTTCTAAAGCCTCACCCCCAATGCTTCCCACAAGTGATTGGGCTATAGTGTCTTCTGTTGTGAAAACACTTTTGAACTTGTTCTTCAGTTCCTCACATCAGTTTTCATCATCCTCGACTATATTTTCCTCTGAAACCCTTAATCTGATCAGCTGCTCTTTGTCTGACAGCCTACTTCTAATAAATTTATGGTAAAGTTGTGGATTTTCACCTGCCTTCTGAACAGTATTCTCTTAAAAATATCTCTCTTCTTCCTTTCTTATCCTGCTAAAGTCGTTTTTTGGTCTCATACCTTGCAAAGGCTGGCTAGCTAGAGTGTCACCTATATCTCCACTACTGCACATTTTGAAGCTCTTATGTATTTTAACGTCTTTGATTAAAACAGCCTTCCAACTTTTTAACTTTCCCGTTGTATTTGAGGCCAAAAGCTCGCATTTTCTTACTCCCTCATTGTAAATTTCACAGAACCTTTCATTACAATACCTTGGCTCATAGTTACTTAACTCTATATCCCAGTCTATGCTACCAAAGAAATAGTACAGTTCTGTATAGTTTTCGTAAGTCCTTCTTCATCTCGGTCCTTTCTTTTTTAACTTCCTCACTTACCACACATTCATACTTAAGCATTGCATGATCACTTTTTCCAAGGGGTATATCCTTTATGTTAGCACATGGCAAAGAGCTAAAATTTAAAGACCATTTAAGGAAAATGTCACTAATACTGTTGGAGTTATGGATACAAAGTTTACTAAAGCAATAAAACCTCACCTTTCCTGTCAAGAGGGGTACATGGTAGTAAGGAGGGAAAAAAAAACAAAGGAGGAGGTTTGGCTTTCCTGATAGTATATATTGCCTTAAGTTTCTGAAAACAGTAATAGATGGCCAATTCAGACAAAACATAACGTGAAAGGTAACTGGAGGAAAGAAATGCATAGTGGTATTGAAAATAAAATCTTCCAAAGAATTTTGATAAATGAGAACAAATATGCAATGACAACAGTGAAGGAACAATCAGTATTGTATAAGAAGCAGTAAAACTTGCAATTCTCAGGAAAGGTAAAGTAAAGCATTTGTATGCAATACTTTCAGTCAGCCATTATCACTTCCTAATGTTCTTAACCTCTTTGCAGCACTGGCAGAGGGTGGTCTGTCAACTTGTTTCATTTGACTTCATTTTTTATTTACTGACTGTATTCTTGGCTTTTTTCTTTCATGTCCCCTGCTAGATGACATCAAATTAAATGAACCATAATTGGTCATCCCTTTATGTCTTGATTATACTTCTTTCCTGTATCATAGAGATTGCATCTGGTAATTCTGTTGCCTTTACTGTGTATGTATCCTTTTAGCTGCTGCACTGTTACAATAATTTTTTTCTACCTTGGGTATGAGACTGAAAGTGTATTATAATATGGCTCTGAATCCACTAAAAGTTTCAATTTGTATAATGTACTACAAATAGACTAAATAAAATATTGATTGAGAGTTGGGGTGAAAAAGTATCATTGAATTTCAGGGAGAATAAAAA
Organism: Panulirus ornatus; assembly: GCF_036320965.1. Taxonomy (NCBI): domain Eukaryota; kingdom Metazoa; phylum Arthropoda; class Malacostraca; order Decapoda; family Palinuridae; genus Panulirus; species Panulirus ornatus. The sequence goes on along the minus strand of NC_092227.1, from coordinate 66,896,515 downwards.
TATGTTTTGGAAGGAGGTAAATAAAGTGCGTAGGAGAGAGCAAATGGGAACACCAGTGAAGGGAGCTAATGGGGAGGCAATAACAAATAGTGGTGATGTGAGGAGATGGGATCAGTATTTTGAAGGTATGTTGAATGTTTTAGATGATAGAATGGCAGATTTAGGGTGTTTTGGTCGAGGTGGTGTGCGAAGTGAAAGGGTCAGGGAGAATGGTTTGGTAAACAGAGAAGAGGTAGTGAAAGCTTTGCGGAAGATGAAAGCTGGCAAGGCGGCGGATTTGGATGGTATTGCAGTGGAATTTATTAAAAAAGGAGGTGACTGTGTTATTGACTGGTTGGTGAGGATATTCAATGTATGTATAGCTCATGGTGAAGTGCCTAAGGATTGGCAGAATGCATGCATAGTGCCATTGTACAAAGGCAAAGGGGATAAAGGTGAGATGCTCAAGTATAAGTATGTTGAGTATTCCTGGGAAATTATATGGTAGGGTATTGATTGACAGGGTGAAGACATGTACAGAGCGTCAGATTAGGGAAGAGCAGTTTGGTTTCATGAGTGGTAGAGGATGTGTGGATCAGGTGTTTGCTTTGAAGAATGTATGTGAGAATAAATACTTAGAAAAACAAATGGATTTGTATGTAGCATTTATGGATCTGGAGAAGGCATATGGTAGAGTTGATAGAGATGCTCTGTGGAAGGTATTAAGAGTATATGGTGTGGGAGGCAAGTTGCTAGAAACAGTGAAAAGTTTTTATCGAGGATGGAAGACATGTGTACGAGTAGGAAGAGAGGACAGTGATTGGTTCTCAGTGAATGTAGGGGTGTGTGATGTCACCATGGTTGTTTGATTTGTTTATGGATGGGGCTGTCAGGGAGGTGAATGCAAGAGTTTTGGAGAGAGGGGCAAGTATGCAGTCTGTTGTAGATGAGAGGGCTTGGGAAGTGAGTCGGTTGTTGTTCGCTGATGATACAGCGCTGGTGGCTGATTCATGTGAGAAACTGCAGAAGCTGGTGACTGAGTTTGGTAAAGCATGTAAAAAAAGAAAGGTGAGAGTAAATGTGAATAAGAGCAAGGTAATTAGGGACAGTATGGTTGAGGGACAAGTCAATTGGGAGGGAAGTTTGAATTGAGAAAAACTGGAAGAAGTGAAGTGTTTTAGGTATCTGGGAGTGTATTTGGCAGCGGATGGAACCATGGAAGCGGAAGTGAGTCAGAGGGTGGGGAGAGGGTGAAGGTTCTGGGAGCGTTGAAGAATGTGTGGAAGGCGAGAACATTATCTCGGAAAGCAAAAATGGGCATGTTTGATGGAATAGTGGTTCCAACAATGTTATATGGTTGTGAGGCATGGGCTATAGATAGGGTTGTGCGGAGGAGGGTGGATGTGTTGGAAATGAGATGTTTGATGACAGTGTATGGTGTGAGGTGGTTTGATCGAGTAAGTAATGAAAGGGTAAGAGAGATGTATGGTAATAAAAAGAGTGTGGTTGAGAGAGCAGAAGAGGGTGTATTGGAATGGTTTGGTCACATAGAGAGAATGAGTGAGGAAAGATTGACAAAGAGGATGTATGTGTCAGAGGTGGAGGGATCGAGAAGTGAGACCAAATTGGAGATGGAAGGATGGAGTGAAAAAGATTTTGTGTGATTGGGGCCTGAACATGCAGGAAGGTGAAAGGCGTGCAAGGAATAGAGTGAATTGGAACGATGTGGTATACCGGGGTTGACATGCTGTCAATGGATTGAACCAGGGCATGTGAAGCGTCTGGGGTAAACCATGGAAAGTTCTGTGGGGCCTGGATGTGGAAAGGGAGCTGTGGTTTCGGTGCATTATACATGACAGCTAGAGACTGAGTGTGAATGAATGTGGCCTTTTTTGTCTTTTCTTAGTGCTACCTCGCGCACATGGGGGGGGAGGGAGTTGGTATTTTATTATGTGGCGGGGTGGCAACGGGAATGAAGGGCAGACCATGAATTATGTACATGTGTATATATGTATATGTTTGTTTGTGTATACATATGTATACATTGAGATGTATAGGTATGTATATGTGCGTGTGTGGATGTGTATGTATATACATGTGTATGTGGGTTGGTTGGGCCATTCTTTTGTCTGTTTCCTTGCGCTACCTCGCTAACACGGGAGACAGCGACAAAGTTATTTATTTATTTATTTTATTTTGCTTATATACATACATGTCCACACACGCAAGTATACATACCTATACATCTAAATGTATACATATATTTACACACACAGACATATACATATATACACATGTACATAATTCATACTGTCTGCCTTTATTTTTTCCCATCGCCACCTCGCCACAAATGGAATAAGAACCCCCTCCCCCCTCATGTGTGCAAGGTAGCGCTGGGAAAAGACAATAAAGGCCCCATTCGTTCACACTCAGTCTCAAGCTGTCATGTAATAATGCATCGAAACCACAGCTCCCTTTCCACATCCAGGCCCCACAGAACTCTCAACGGTTTACCCCAGACGCTTCACATGCCCTGGTTCAATCCATTGACAGCACGTTGTACCCGTTATACCACATCATTCCAATTCACTCTATTCCTTGCACGCCTTTCACCCTCCTGCATGTTCAGGCCCCGATCACTCAAAATCTTTTTCACTCCATATTTCCACCTCCAATTTGGGCTCCCACTTCTCCTCGTTCCCTCCACCTCTGACACATATATTCTCTTGGCCAATCTTTCCTCACTCATTCTCTCCATGTGACCAAACCATTTCAAAACACCCTCTTCTGCTGTCTCAACCACACTCTTTTTATTTCCACACATCTCTCTTACCCTATTATTACTTACTCGATCAAACCACCTCACACCACATATTGTCGTCAAACATCTTATTTCCAGCACATTCACCCTCCTGCGCACAACTCTATCCATAGCCCACGCCTCGCAACCATACAACATTGTTGGAACCACTATTCCTTCAAACATACCCATTTTTGCTTTCCGAGATAATGTTCTCGACTTCCAAACATTCTTCAAGGCTCCCAGAATTTTTGCCCCCTCCCCCACCCTGTGATTCACTTCCACTTCCATGGTTCCATTCGCTGCCAGATCCACTCCCAGATATCTAAAACACTTTACTTCCTCCAGTTTTTCTCCATTCAACCTTACCTCCCACTTGACTTGACCCTCAACTCTACTGTACCTAATAACCTTGCTCTTATTCACATTTACTCTTAACTTTCTTCTTTCACACACTTTACCAAACTCAGTCACCAGCTTCTGCAGTTTCTCACATGAATCAGCCACCAGCGCTGTATCATCAGCGAACAACAACTGACTCACTTCCCAAGCTCTCTCATCCCCAACAGACTGCATACTTGCCCCTCTTTCCAAAACTCTTGCATTCACCTCCCTAACAACCCCATTCATAAACAAATTAAACAACCATGGAGACATCACACACCCCTGCCGCAAACCTACATTCACTGAGAACCAATCACTTTCCTCTCTCCCTACACGTACACATGCCTTACATCCTCGATAAAAACTTTTCACTGCTTCTAACAACTTGCCTCCCACACCATATATTCTTAATACCTTCCACAGAGCATCTCTATTGACTCTATCTTATGCCTTCTCCAGATCCATAAATGCTACATACAAATCCATTTGCTTTTCTAAGTATTTCTCACATACATTCTTTAAAGCAAACACCTGATCCACACATCCTCTACCACTTCTGAAACCACACTGCTCTTCCCCAATCTGATGCTCTGTACATGCCTTCACCCTCTCAATCAATACCCTCCTATATAATTTCCCAGGAATACTCAACAAACTTATACCTCTGTAATTTGAGCACTCACCTTTGTCCCCTTTGCCTTTGTACAATGGCACTATGCAAGCATTCCGCCAATCCTCAGGCACCTCACCATGAATCATACATACATTGAATAACCTTACCAACCAGTCAACAATACAGTCACCCCCTTTTTTAATAAATTCCACTGCAATACCATCCAAACCTGCTGCCTTGCCGGCTTTCATCTTCCGCAAAGCTTTTGCTACCTCTTCTCTGTTTACCAAATCATTTTCCCTAACCCTCTCTCTTTGCACACCACCTCTACCAAAACACCCTATATCTGCCACTCTATCATCAAACACATTCAACAAACCTTCAAAATACTCACTCCATCTCCTTCTCACATCACCACTACTTGTTATCACCTCCCCATTAGCCCCCTTCACTGAAGTTCCCATTTGTTCCCTTGTCTTACGCACTTTATTTACCTCCTTCCAATAATAAATAAATAATAATAAAACACATATATATATTCACATGTGCATATTCATACTTGTTCACCTTCATCTATTCCTGATGCCATCCCACCCCATAGGAAACAGCATCACCACCCCCTGCGTCAGTGAGGTAGCGCCAGGAAACGAATGAAGAAAGGTCGCATCCATTCACATCCATTCACGCGCTGTCATGTGTAATTTTTAATGTGTGCTGTTGGGGGGGGGGATACACTTAAGAGGCCCCACCTCTTAAACATTCTCTTGTCCTACAACTTCTGAAATTTATGTATGCTGTCTGCCATATCTTCAGTCATTCTGTCCATATATCCACCAATCTTATGCTAGAAAAGTATTTCTTTACATTCTTTTTAAGAAGTTTCTTACTTGATTTCATGTTGCATCCTCAGGTGGCTCTAAACCTACATCTCTCATGATAAGTTTGCTCTAAAAATTTAAAGGTTGCAATCAGGTCACCCTTTGCTCTTCTTTCTTCCAAGATGAGCAAATTTAAAGCCTCTAGCCTTTTTCTTTAAATTAGAGCTCTTAATTCTTGTATCATCTTTGTTCCCTTCCTTTGGACCTTCCCTGTTTGGTATTTGTGCATCTTTATGTGTGATGCCAAACTTGAGAAGTATATTCTAGTTTTGGCCTTATGTAAGATATGAACAGCTTGCTAGATATTTCTTTATCCATATACTTGAAGGCTATTCTGATATTTGCCAGCAGACAGATTGTCTGCTAAACTATTCTGCTTGGTAATAATGGTACTGAGGCCTTCTTTCACTTTGTCCCATCCTCATTACTTTACATTTGCTCTGGTTCAGTTTCATCAGCCATGTATCAGATCTTTGGAGTCTGTTTAGGTCTCCTTGCAAGCTGTTGCACCCTTCCCAACTTTTCATTTACCTTATGATCTTTGCATCATCTGGAAGCATTCAGTTACATAGTTCAAGAAGAGTCTTGTCCTAGAACTGAACCCAGTGGCTCTCCACTGGTCACTTCAACCCATCTAGAAAAGACTTTTACATTCATCTTCTGTTTCCTCCCACTGAGATAATCATCTGTTCATCAAAGTATTTCCCCTCATCCATACTTGGTGATCCAGTTTCTTGTCAGCCTCCCATGCAGTGTAATGTCAAATGCTTTCTGGTAGTCCAGATACAAACAGTCCATCCAGCCTTCTCACTACGCATTTGTCTTTGAGTGTATCATTTCTCAGAAACCTAAGAGGTTTGTTACGCCATCTGTCTATTCATATCTCTGATGCCTAGTCCCTTCTGGAACTCCCCCAGTGGGGGTGGCCATGGCAGTAGTCTTCATAACTAGTTAACTCCAGTGCCACTTCTTAGCCTTTAGTGCCTTACCCTTAACAGGCCACTGGTAGAGAGCAAGCCTAGTGAAGTGTTTGCAGAGGCTCCTATCTAAAGTTCCTACAGACCACTTCCAGCTAAACACAAAGGACAAATCAAGAGTGAGATGGAATGAGGACTGGAACAATACTAGCCAGATTATAACTTCAGTACTACAGAGACTCACCAGACCAATGGAACTATTTCATTATCCCCTTATCATTTCTACAGATATTTATGGGGCTATACCATACCTATAGACAGATATTTATGCCTTGAGTTTCCCACTTGTATTTCAAGGTCACTGGCTAATCTTGGGTGGTGGCTGTGTTTGATGATTTATCCTTACAGTCAGTCATCCTTAGCCATGCTAATGATTGGACATTTTTTTATCCCCTTTTCCTAAAGCTATGTTGACTCTCACTTAGGTAATTTTTCCTCTGTAGAAAGTCATCTGCTTGCTCTCTCATAATCTTTTCCAGAACTGTACACACCACACACACTATTGAGACTATTCTGTAGTTCAGTGCCTGTTCCCGTTCTCCTTTCCTGTACATAGGGAAGATGTTTGCCCTTTTCCATTTTTTTTATTTTTCTTTTTGTCCAATGACATCTTGAACAGTAATTTAAGTGGTTTATCAAGCGTATTTGCACACATCTTTAGCACACTTGGTAATATTTTATCAGGACCATAAGCCTTGTATGGCTCAAGTCCTTTCATTATTCTTCACTGTGTCCAGATGCTTTCTTCCTTCACTATATATTCATAACACCTTCCACAGAGCATATCTAGCAATCCCATCATCCATTTTCTCCAAATCCATAAACTCCACATACAAGTCCTTCTGTCACTCCCCAGTATTTTTTGTGTACATTTTTCAAAGCAAACAACGGATCTGTGCCTCCTCTGCCACTCCTGATGCAATACTGTTCTTCCCCAGTCTGATGCTAAGTTCATTTCACTACCCTCTCATTTACTGCTTTCCCATACAACTTACCAGCTACACTGATCAAACTGTCTCTGTAATATGAACATTCAATTTCGAACCCCTTGTCTTTAGAAAGTGGCACTATGCAGGCATTCCACTAATCCTCAGGCACATCATTATGAGCCACACATACATGAAAAATCCAAATTAACCCATCAGCAACACATTCATCCCCTTATTAAGGAATTCCACTGCACTCGCCATGCGTCACTTACCGCGCTTCATCTTCTGCAAAGCTCTAACCACTTCATGTCTGTTTACCAAACCACTTTCCTGTTTGTCTCATTTGGCATACCTCTCCATGCAAAACATCCCACATGTGTCACCCAACCTTTGCACACATTCAGCAATCCTTCAAAATCCTCACTCCATCTCCTATTCACCTTATTCCTGCCTTTGCCACTTCCCCATCTGTCTTCTTCACTGATGTTCTCACTTATCTTTTTTCACTCGCTATAAACCTTCCAAAACAGTTTTTTTTAATCTCATTGATGTCTCATAATATTTTTTTAAGGCTCCAGTGCAGACAAAAGTCCATACCAAGCCCAGGCCTTAATTGAAATATAAAGAAGTTAATGAAAGGGATGAAAAAGAGACAGTTTACGAATTTTGGAAGAAGTGAAAAACTTGTCTTTTAAAATCTGCCAGGTCATAGTGATTTGGTAAAACATGACATGGTAGAGAGCTTCAAAGCTTCGATGTGTAGGGAAAATAACAGTCATCAAAGCAGCCCACCCTTGTGTTTCCAACAGCCACACCGTAATATGTGATCCAGCAGCTTACCAAGTACTGTGTGGTATAGCTAGTGGTGGGGACACACAGACAGCCAGCTCTCAGGAACAAAAACCAAAGTAGTACCTATTGAAAAGGAATGTGAACCAATGTTGCTGCACAGTCATACAGGTCAAGTTTTGAAGTTAGATTGTGAGAGTTTATAAGTCAGACTGCTTTTGACTCAGTCAAGTAAGGATGTAGAGCTAGAACCACCCCAGATGTTAGAGCAGTACTCCATAAATGGACAGATCATCCCTTTGTGTAAACGGAGCAATTGTTCAGAAGAAAAGAAAATTTGACATCTATACAGTGCTCCCACTTTCTGAGTGGCAGACTTAGCTATTTCCATAATGCATGGTTTCCAAGGAAAAGTATATGTAACAATAATGCTAAGTATGTTCACCAAGTCAAGAGGTGGAATTGCATAACCGTCAAAGGAGAGGGGAAATTTGAGAGTAATATTCACTTGAGAGATGGATAGAAACTGGATGTTGGAGGCATTAAACTTGACTAGATTTCATTTACCCCACTGAGATATTCTGTCAGAGTTCATTGAGAAAATTATGTTGAGACAAGATGCAAATCAAGTGGAGGAGCAGAATCAAAGGATATGGAAGAATGTAGTGTTAAGTCATTAGTGTGAGTGCATTTGATTATTTATGGAAGAAAGGAAATCATTGATAAAAAGGAGGAAGAGTGTAGGAGAGAGGACAGAACCTTGAGGGACAACACTATTGATGGAGAAAGGGAGAGAGGCTAATCCACCAACAACATGGAGATAGATTAGCCAGAAAGAAAGCTAGATTTGAGGAAGCAAAGTGAGAGAGGGAAAGCCAATAGTGGGGAGCAAAAAAATGAGACCCCCCAATGCCACACACCCATTCAGCAGCTTTGGATATATCAAGGTCAACTGCATGGGATTCTCAAAAATCTTTCAGAGGTGATGATCAGACTTTGTAAGATGGGAAAGAATATCGGTAGTGGATCTTGCCTAACATTAACCACACTGGTGATCAAACCGATGACATTGAGATTCAAGATGTCGGAGGATATGGGAGTTGAGCAGGGACTCAAAAGACTTTAGAAATGGTGGATGTCAGGACATTAGGTAAAGGGGCTAGAGTGGTGACCTCTCATAGGGATGGGGTGTACCAATGCATGTTTCCAGGAAAGAAGAGCTCTAATTTTTTATACAGAAATGGAAGACAAGCAAGCACAGGTGCAAGTTCAGAGGCATACTCTTCATTTCAAGGGGATGGATGTCATCAGAACCGTAAGCCTTGCTTGTGTCCAGAGACACAAGTGCTACAGTTTGAAAAGAGATTAAGAGAAAGGGCATAGGATTAATAAGAGAGCATCAGGGGGTGATGGAATGTTAGAGTCATCCAAAGTAGAGTTGCAGGAGGAACTAGAACCAAAGAGAAGTGCTTTGTCTATGGGAGAGACAGCTATAGTATTGTCAGAATGGAAAAGTGAACAAAAGATAGAGCAACAGAGGTTGTTAATGATACCCTTAGCTAAAGACCAGAAAAATGTATCGGTGGATGATGTGGAAATATTATTGCACTTCCTTTGAATAAAGGAACACTTTATTACAAGTAGTGATAAATGCTTAATGTGACTTGGAGGACGGAGAATTCTTCCAAGCGCAGCAGTATTTCTGATCCCTTGCCTGAATGACCGAACGACATGAACACTTGAACTATGGATTGGAAGAAGAGGTCACCTTGGAGGAAGAGGGAATAAATGCTTCCATTCCCACAGCAGTACCATCTGCAATGCATATGGCAGAGACAGAAGCATTACCACAATAATGTACCTAAGGAAAGTCATTAGAGATTTTTCATGTTATTCCAGTCATTTTTTTGAAGTGCCAATACAAACATTCAAAAGAGGCTGATGAAGGGGGAGGTTCTGTTAAAGTAGTTACATTTATGAGTCAGAAGAACCAACTTGGGGATGAAATTTTGTAATCATAGTACAAAAGATTGGAGGTGAAAAACAGGTTTAGAATATTAGGAGATTGGTCACAGTAGTCAGGAATATGGGTAAGGTGGGAGATAATTTGCTCCAGATCATTTGAAATTGAGAACATGAGGGCTTCAATCCCCTAAACATCCATATGGGAGGAGTTCAGCCATTCCCAGTGATTAATGATGAAATCCTCCAAGTAGAGTATCTTCACTTGTGGAAGAGTGGATGCCACAGTTTCATGGGTGTCTCATGCTCACCCTGCCCTCATTGACCCACCTTTTTCAGTATCTGCACTTTTTTCTTGACCTCCTGCTGAATTCTTTTGTACTCCTTTCCTCATAATAGTGCTCATACAACTATTTTTTCTCTCATGAGGAAAGGTTGACAAAGAGAATATATGTGTCAGAGGTGGAGGGAATGAGAAGAGGGAGACCAAACTGGAGGCAGAAGGATGGAGTGGAAAAATATTTTGAGCAATTGGGGCCTGAACATGCAGGAGCGTAAGAGATGTGCAAGGAATGGAGTGAATTGGAATGATGTGGTATACTGGGATCGACGTGCTGTCAATGCACTGAACCAGGGCATGTGAAACGTCTGGGTAAACCATGGAAAGATCTGTGGGGTCTGGATGTGGATAGGGAGCTGTGGTTTTGGTGCATTACACATGACATCTAGAGAATGAGTGTAAATGAATGTGGCCTTTTTTGTCTGTTTTCCTGGCACTACCTCGCTGATACAGGGTAGCAGTGCTGTTAACTATGGGGCGGGTTAGTGCTGGGAATGGATGAAGGCAAGCGAGTATGAATATGTACATGTATTTATATGTATATGTCTGTGTATGTGTATGTATGTGTATTTGTTGATATGTTTATATTTATGTATTTACACACATAATATATATATATATATATATATATATATATATATATATATATATATATATATATATATATATATATATATATATATATATATCTTTTTCTTTCAAACTATTCACCATTTCCCGCATTAGCAAGGTAGCGTTAAGAACAGAGGACTGGGCCTCTGAGGGAATATCCTCACCTGGCCCCCTTCTCTGTTCCTTCTTTTGGAAAATTAAAAAAAAAACAAGAGGGGAGGATTTCCAGCCCCCCCGCTCCCTCCCCTTTTAATCACCTTCTACGACACGCAGGGAATACGTGGGAAGTATTCTTTCTCCCCTATCCCCAGGGATATATATGAATGTGTTTGATGATAGAGTGGCAGATATAGGGTGTTTTGGTCGAGGTGGTGTGCAAAGTGAGAGGGTTAGGGAAAATGATTTGGTAAACAGAGAAGAGGTAGTAAAAGCTTTGCGGAAGATGAAAGCCGGCAAGGCAGCAGGTTTGGATGGTATTGCAGTGGAATTTATTAAAAAAGGGGGTGACTGTATTATTGACTGGTTGGTAAGGTTATTTGATGTATGTATGACTCATGGTGAGGTGCCTGAGGATTGGCGGAATGCGTGCATAGTGCCATTGTACAAAGGCAAAGGGGATAAGAGTGAGTGCTCAAATTACAGAGGTATAAGTTTGTTGAGTATTCCTGGTAAATTATATGGGAGGGTATTGATTGAGAGGGTGAAGGCATGTACAGAGCATGAGATTGGGGAAGAGCAGTGTGGTTTCAGAAGTGGTAGAGGATGTGTGGATCAGGTGTTTGCTTTGAAGAATGTATATGAGAAATACTTAGAAAAGCAAATGGATTTGTATGTAGCATTTATGGATCTGGAAAAGGCATATGATAGAGTTGATAGAGATGCTCTGTGGAAGGTATTAAGAATATATGGTGTGGGAGGCAAGTTGTTAGAAGCAGTGAAAAGTTTTTATCAAGGATGTAAGGCATGTGTACGTGTAGGAAGAGAGGAAAGTGATTGGTTCTCAGTGAATGTAGGTTTGCGGCAGGGGTGTGTGATGTCTCCATGGTTGTTTAATTTGTTTATGGATGGGGTTGTTAGGGAGGTGAATGCAAGAGTTTTGGAAAGAGGGGCAAGTATGAAGTCTGTTGGGGATGAGAGAGCTTGGGAAATCAGTTGTTGTTCGCTGATGATACAGCGCTGGTGGCTGATTCATGTGAGAAACTGCAGAAGCTAGTGACTGAGTTTGGTAAAGTGTGTGAAAGAAGAAAGTTAAGAGTAAATGTGAATAAGAGCAAGGTAATTAGGTACAGTAGGGGTGAGTGTCAAGTCAATTGGGAGGTAAGTTTGAATGGAGAAAAACTGGAGGAAGTAAAGTGTTTTAGATATCTGGGAGTGGATCTGGCAGCGGATGGAACCATGGAAGCAGAAGTGGATCATAGGGTGGGGGAGGGGGCGAAAATCCTGGGAGCCTTGAAGAATGTGTGGAAGTCGAGAACATTATCTTGGAAAGCAAAAATGGGTATGTTTGAAGGAATAGTGGTTCCAACAATGTTGTATGGTTGCGAGGCGTGGGCTATGGATAGAGTTGTGCGCAGGAGGATGGATGTGCTGGAAATGAGATGTTTGAGGACAATGTGTGGTGTGAGGTGGTTTGATCGAGTAAGCAACGTAAGGGTAAGAGAGATGTGTGGAAATAAAAAGAGCGTGGTTGAGAGAGCAGAAGAGGGTGTTTTGAAATGGTTTGGGCACATGGAGAGAATGAGTGAGGAAAGATTGACCAAGAGGATATATGTGTCGGAGGTGGAGGGAACGAGGAGAAGTGGGAGACCAAATTGGAGGTGGAAAGATGGAGTGAAAAAGATTTTGTGTGATCGGGGCCTGAACATGCAGGAGGTTGAAAGGAGGGCAAGGAATAGAGTGAATTGGATCAATGTGGTATACCGGGGTTGACGTGCTGTCAGTGGATTGAATCAGGGCATGTGAAGCGCCTGGGGTAAACCATGGAAAGCTGTGTAGGTATGTATGTTTGCGTGCGTGGACGTATGTATATACATGTGTATGGGGGTGGGTTGGGCCATTTCTTTCGTCTGTTTCCTTGCGCTACCTCGCAAACGCGGGAGACAGCGACAAAGCAAAAAAAAATATATATATATATATATATTTATTTATTATTTATTTTGCTTTGTCGCTGTCTCCCGCGTTAGCGAGGTAGCGCAAGGAAACAGACGAAAGAATGGCCCAACCTGCCCACATACACATGCATATAGCATATACATGCATATATATATTTTATTTATTATTTATTTTGCTTTGTTGCTGTCTCCCGCGTTAGTGAGGTAGCACAAGGAAACAGACGAAAGAATGGCCCAACCCGCCCACATACACATGTATATACATACGTCCACACACGCAAATATACATACTTACACAGCTTTCCATGGTTTACCCCGGTATACCACATCGATCCAATTCACTCTATTCCTTGCACGCCTTTCACCCTCCTGCATGTTCAGGCCCCGATCACTCAAAATCTTTTTCACTCCATCTTTCCACCTCCAATTTGGTCTCCAACTTCTCCTCGTTCCCTCCACCTCTGACACATATATCCTCTTGGTCAATCTTTCCCCACTCATTCTCTCCATGTGACCAAACCATTTCAAAACACCCTCTTCTGCTCTCTCAACCACACTCTTTTTATTTCCACACATCTCTCTCACCCTTACATTACTTACTCGATCAAACCACCTCACACCACATATTGTCCCCAAACATCTCATTTCCAGCACATCCACCCTCCTGCGCACAACTCTATCCATAGCCCACGCCTCGCAACCATACAACATTGTTGGAACCACTATTCCTTCAAACATACCCATTTTTGCTTTCCGAGATAATGTTCTCGACTTCCAAACATTCTTCAAGGCTCCCAGAATTTTCGCCCCCTCCCCCACCCTATGATTCACTTTCGCTTCCATGGTTCCATCCGCTGCCAGATCCACTCCCAGATATCTAAAACACTTCACTTCCTCCAGCTTTTCTCCATTCAAACTTACCTCCCAATTGACTTGACCCTCAACTCTACTGTACCTAATAACCTTGCTCTTATTCATATTTACTCTTAACTTTCTTCTTTCACACACTTTACCAAACTCAGTCACCAGCTTCTGCAGTTTCTTACATGAATCAGCCACCAGCGCTGTATCATCAGCGAATAACAACTGACTCACTTCCCAAGCTCTCTCATCCACAACAGACTGCATACTTGCCCCTCTTTCCAAAACTCTTGCATTCACCTCCCGAACAACCCCATCCATAAACAAATTAAACAACCATGCATATATATTTTTTTTTTTTTTTTTTTTTTTTTTTATACTTTGTCGCTGTCTCCCGCGTTTGCGAGGTAGCGCGAGGAAACAGACGAAAGAAATGGCCCAACCCCCATACACACGTACATACACACGTCCACACACGCAAATATACATACCTACACAGCTTTCCATGGTTTACCCCAGACGCTTCACATGCCTTGATTCAATCCACTGACAGCACGTCAACCCCTGTATACCACATCGCTCCAATTCACTCTATTCCTTGCCCTCCTTTCACCCTCCTGCATGTTCAGGCCCCGATCACACAAAATCTTTTTCACTCCATCTTTCCACCTCCAATTTGGTCTCCCTCTTCTCCTCGTTCCCTCCACCTCCGACACATATATCCTCTTGGTCAATCTTTCCTCACTCATTCTCTCCATGTGCCCAAACCATTTCAAAACACCCTCTTCTGCTCTCTCAACCACGCTCTTTTTATTTCCACACATCTCTCTTACCCTTACGTTACTTACTCGATCAAACCACCTCACACCACACATTGTCCTCAAACATCTCATTTCCAGCACATCCATCCTCCTGCGCACAACTCTATCCATAGCCCACGCCTCGCAACCATACAACATTGTTGGAACCACTATTCCTTCAAACATACCCATTTTTGCTTTCCGAGATAATGTTCTCGACTTCCACACATTTTTCAAGGCTCCCAAAATTTTCGCCCCCTCCCCCACCCTATGATCCACTTCCGCTTCCATGGTTCCATCCGCTGACAGATCCACTCCCAGATATCTAAAACACTTCACTTCCTCCAGTTTTTCTCCATTCAAACTCACCTCCCAATTGACTTGACCCTCAACCCTACTGTACCTAATAACCTTGCTCTTATTCACATTTACTCTTAACTTTCTTCTTCCACACACTTTACCAAACTCAGTCACCAGCTTCTGCAGTTTCTCACATGAATCAGCCACCAGCGCTGTATCATCAGCGAACAACAACTGACTCACTTCCCAAGCTCTCTCATCCCCAACAGACTTCATACTTGCCCCTCTTTCCAGGACTCTTGCATTTACCTCCCTAACAACCCCATCCATAAACAAATTAAACAACCATGGAGACATCACACACCCCTGCCGCAAACCTACATTCACTGAGAACCAATCACTTTCCTCTCTTCCTACACGTACACATGCCTTACATCCTCGATAAAAACTTTTCACTGCTTCTAACAACTTGCCTCCCACACCATATATTCTTAATACCTTCCACAGAGCATCTCTATCAACTCTATCATATGCCTTCTCCAGATCCATAAATGCTACATACAAATCCATTTGCTTTTCTAAGTATTTCTCACATACATTCTTCAAAGCAAACACCTGATCCACACATCCTCTACCACTTCTGAAACCGCACTGCTCTTCCCCAATCTGATGCTCTGTACATGCCTTCACCCTCTCAATCAATACCCTCCCATATAGTTTACCAGGAATACTCAACAAACTTATACCTCTGTAATTTGAGCACTCACTCTTATCCCCTTTGCCTTTGTACAATGGCACTATGCACGCATTCCGCCAATCCTCAGGCACCTCACCATGAGTCATACATACATTAAATAACCTTACCAACCAGTCAACAATACAGTCACCCCCTTTTTTAATAAATTCCACTGCAATACCATCCAATATTGCATATATATATATATATATATATATATATATATATATATATATATATATATATATATATATATATATATATAGTCTTTCACCCTTCTGCCTGTCCAGGCCCATCACTCAAAATCTTTTTCTCTCCATCCTACCATCGCCAATTTGGTCTCCCTCACCTCCTTGCTCCCTCCATTTCTGACTCATATAACCTTGTTTTGTGCTGGATCACTTCATGCAATTTTGCTATCCTGTAAGGAGCCTGTATACCATTTCCTATTTTTATGTGGTCAGAATTTGCTACTCTGCTGGTGTAATGATTGGTAGGTGGAGTAAGTATGGGTCCATTTTATTCTTTATGTTTATTGGTTTGTTTTAAGGCTTCTCTTGCATGTGGTTACACCATGAGTAAGAAGTGACCTTCATTGAGGCTGTAACATTAAGGAGTTTTTTTCATCAAGAACCTTCTTTCTCCAGTAAAGTCTTATCATTTCCATGCCCCTGTGTGGATTGAAGCCTCAGAGGTGCAGGAGCCCCATAAAATGTCCTGAAGCTGTACAATGATGATAATATTGATGATGATTATGATGATAATAGTATTAATACTGATAATGATAATAATGATAATAATAATAATAATAATAATAATAATAATAATAATAATAATGATAATATTAATAACAGTAATGAGAATAATAGTAATGATAGTAATATTACTGCATTGTGTAATGACATAAAAACATTACATAGCTGATCATTGCCCAACCACACAGGTGGACCAGGAACCCCAAAAGAGTCACCCTCTCTATCACCTCTGTATGCCACACCTGTTAGCCTTAGAGGGGAGGATCAAGGTGGGGAAAACATCACCCCTTCTGGTGCACCAACTCCAACAGCTGCCAGCATTAATTCTTCTGCCATAAGTGGACTTGCAAACAGGTATGTGTATGAATAATGCTGTAGCATTTTTTTTTCTAGGGTGAGAAATTGAGTTTTTACTGGTTTATGCAGTCCTTGCTTTAGTTACTGGTGGTGTGATCACCATGTTCAAAACCATTCTCTTCAAGGTTGCAGATAGGGTACATTCTTTTATACCAAAGTTCTTCTGCCAACTGTTATATCCATTGTTTCTCTGTAGTTTCAGAAGTTGAAATACTGCAAATGAATCATTTATAACAACATCAAATTTACATGTGTAAAGAGAAAAGGCAAGAAAAAAATCAATCTGTGTCCTTTACTTACAATATACCCATTCCCCTCTAAGCTATGCCTCACCCACTTAGTCACCTCTTCTTTTAAAAGCAGACATAACAAGACTACAAGACATGCAAAATTTATCCTTCAGAACAGTCATTGGATGCTGAGTAGCTACAAACATACAGTACTTGCAAAACAAAAGAGAAAATACTACCAGTTCAGTCTCAACTCAAACTCCTTAGCATCCACCTCTCTGCAACAGCATTACTCCCAACATGTCTGAGCCTATTCATAACCACTCACCAACCTTCAGGCATACACTAATAGCTCAAATCAGCCCCACACCTCAGCTACCTTTCACAGATCCCTTACCCCTAGTAAATACCACATAGAAAACACAATGACCCAACACTCACTAATCACCTGTCCCTTCAACCTAGTATTCAATGCCATTTCTTTAAAAATTTCACTGCCCAGGAAACATGAATTACACTTTCTTCTTTGTGCTTCAGACACAACTCATTTCCTCAAAATTACAATCATCAGTTCAGCATATCACTGAATCCCTCTTGCCTAAGATGTGATTTCCACATTGAAGTCACTGAACCCTTACTCTGCAACTGTCATATACTTATCCTACCCAGACACACACACGCAACATCACCATACATCATGATCTGTAGTTTTGGCCAATAGATGTGGCTGACTTCCTGAGCAGGGTTTAGACTTGAGTTCAGTTCACACACACATACACACACACACACACACACACACACACACACACAATCACAGACAAAAGTCCACATCAACACTGGGTCTTAATTGAAATGTAAAGAAGTTAATGAAAGGGAAATAGAAGAGATGAGGAAAAGTATTTACAAATTTTGGAGGAAATTAAAAACCTTTTAAAAAGTGCCAAGTCAAAGTTATAGGGAAAGTTATCAAAATGGCCCATCCTTAAGTTACCAATGACTACATTGTAATCATATGACACAGTAGTTTGCAGAGTGCTGCATGTTCTTGCTAGAGGTGGGGGTACACAAGCAGCTAGCTCTCGGAAGCAAACCAAAGTAATACCTATAGAAGAGAAAAAGCAATCCAACATCGTGGCATCTCATCAGTGTATGTTACTACTTCCCATTTACCCCATACACCAATATTCCCATTTATTCTGCTGTTCTCTTTGTTTTCTTGTTAACCTCTTTCCAAAACATCTTATTCTCCTTGAAGTTGATTGATACTTTCTCACCCCAACTCTCATTTGCCCTCTTTGCAACCCCTGCTCCTTCCTCTTTATCTCCTACTGCTTTCTCATATATATCCCTTAATCACTTGTACTCCTTCCTTATAAGTATCGCCCATGTACTTCTCTCCTCTTTCACTAGCCACTTTACTCCATCATGCCACCACTCACTATTCTTTCTCTACTGCCCATCCCCCACCTTATACATGCCATACACTTCTTTCACACTTGCCAGCAATGCTTCCCTAAATACCTCCCATTTTTCTTCCACTCCCATATCTTTATCTACTCTAACCTTTTGCCAGATTTTACTAATCCTTCCTGATTTTTCTTCACAATTTTTTTTTTCCAAGCTCACTTACTTTGACCACTTTCTTCTCACCCATAACCTTTTTTTTTTTTTTTTTTTTTTTTGAAATCTTCAAATTTTCACCCTTTTTTTTTTACACAAGGCAATTATCAGATATCCCTCTGGTTCCCATCTTATCACATTCACATCCAAGAATCTCTCATTTACATGCCTGTCAATTTGCATGTAATCCAATAATGCCTGCAAACCATCTTTCCTCCTTACATACATATACATGTGTATTTCACTCTATTTAAACTAGGTATTCCCAAGCAGCAGCTGTTTTTGGCACACAACCCTACAAGCTGTTTGCCATTTCCACTCTTATTACTGAATACCCCATGCCCCCAAATGTATCATCAACTGCCACATTATTCACCTTTGTATTTAAATCACCCAACACTGATACCTGATCACTTGCATCAAAACTGCTGACACACTCCCTCAGATGCTCCCACTTGCCTTTCATAATCTTTCTTCTCGTTGCTAGGTGCATTGGCACAGATAATCCCCCATTTCTTGCAGTCCAATTTCATTTTTACCCACATCATTCTGGAGCTCACTTCTCTACATTCTTTCACACATTCCCACACTTTCTGCCTCAGCAGTAGCATTGCTCCTACTGTAGCTCTTGTCCTCTCACCAGCCTAGACTTTACCTCTTAAGACATTTTCTAACCATTCTTCTCCCTTGCCCTTTAGCATTTTTTCACTCAGAGCAAGAACATCCAGGTTCATTTCTTAAAACATACTACCTGTCTCTCATATGTTCTCATCTTGGTTACCTTCATGTACATTCAGACACCTTAGCCTAAACCTTTGAGGAGGGTGAGCACTCCCCAATTACAGTCATCATCATTATTATCATCACCATTTTTATATTCATTATCATACAACACCAGGACATTAACTCATAGACTCGTTTGTAAGAAGGTCCTTAACCCATTAATGCATGCACAAAAGAAGAAAGTTACTCATGCTTTAGACACAGAATCAGCATCTCCAAATTTTTTTGTTTCCCATTATAGACATAGAGACTTACAAGTAAAAGTTTATGTACAAAAAAGTGAGCTTACATAACTTTTATAACTGTAGCATAGTGCTTAAGTTGGTGTGTAGATCCCAATGTGAAGGGATGGTTAAGGTGGAACAGAGAGGGTGGAGAACAAGATGTGTGGCAGAGGTTGAGCCTCTAATGTAAATTCAGTAATGACTTTTATCACTGTTCATAAAAAATATACTTGTAAACATAAAGAATATGTAGAAGCAAGTGATCTACCAAACTTTTCTGGTTGTTTGGCAACCTTAGAAATGATGTGTAATTCTCTTGGTGGGGTGGTGGGAATGGATGAGCTGTATGACACTTTCAGTGTTTGTAGTTACTGTACTATTTTCACATATTTATATATATTTTTACACAGACACACACATATAGTTATATATTAGAATTACTTTCAAAGGTTGTTAGTGTCTGTGATAAGTATCTCTCGTGACCAAGAGACAATAAGCAACCATAAAAATTTCTAAATATTTGTGAGTAGTTCATATAAACCTGCATGAACTAGAGTTTATATAATGACTTCCAGCACCTGCTGTGAACATCATTATATGATGAATCATTGTGTATAAGGGCTGATGAGACAGAACGCCTGTCTTTCCACTTACATTGATAGAGCATCTCAGCTGTAAGTGATTTTCATATATGTCAGCTACTCAAACTTAATGTCTGAGTCACTGTCGTCATGTATGTATATGGAGTACAGTACAGTTACAATGATTAAACAAAGAGTTATGATTAATGGACAAGTCATGGAATGGTTAGACGTATCAAGTTATAAACCACAAAGATCAGTCTTAGGACCAGTTCTCTTTCTCATATATATTGATGGTATTGAAAATGGGCTGCATTGTAAGATATAAAAATTTGCAGACAGTATTGGTTGGGAGACAAATCTAAAACAGAAATTGAACATCTGCAGCTTCAGACAGACATAGGCTAACTGATGGAGTGGGCTCATAAGTGCAAATGAATTTTGATTTCTAGAAGTGCAAAGTTTTACATATCAGTAGTAAAAATGAAAAGGCAAGACACAGTATGAATTCTGTTGAAATGCGAGAGGTGAATAAGGAAAAAGACTTGGGTATGATAATCTGTGGTGATCTAAAGCCAAGTGAATAGTTCACAGAGGCAGTTAAAGAAGTGAACAAGATTCTTGAATTTATAGGTAGGCCAATCAAATTTAAGCCCAGGGAAATTATCCTTATCAAAGCTTTACAAGTCGCTTGTATGTCCCCATCTTGAATATTGTGTTCAGTTTTGGTTGCGCTACTTGAGGAAAGACATAGACAGGATGGAGAGAGCATAGTGACAAGCTACTAAGATGATTCCCAGTCCGAGAAACAAATCCTATGAGAGTTGATTGAACAGCTTGAATTTATTCAATTTAGAAAAGAGAAGGTTAAGAGGTGATCTGACACAGACATTCAAAATTATCAAAGGTTTCAATAATCTTGATATAACAAATTACAAGGAGATAAATTCTTCCGATTTTACTTATAGTAATGGTCATAAACTCCAGGGTAGACGTTTTACCGCCAGTAAGGCAAAATGCTTTCTCTTCGGTGGGATTGTTAACATATGGAATGATTTGCCAATTAGAGTGGTTGAAAATAGTGTCCCAGGTATGTTTAAGAATAGACTTCATAAATGTTTCACTTCAAATCCAAGACTGACATTATTTGTCCCTCCTGAGCTACATGAAAAGTATATGATGTTTTTTTTATTTTCAGTATGTATGTATTTTTACTCTTACCATGGTGATCAATAATTTTCAAGTCTCTTCCACTGTCACAAACAGCCTCAAAGGAAGCAAGTGGTCTGCTACCTCCTTTGTAATCCTTTCACAGCTTTATTCACAACTTTGAAAAATCCACTGATACTCAAGAAAGTATGCCTAGTGTTCTTCTGTGCTTGTGCATAACCCAACTGGAGCACTGAACTCAAGCATAAAAAGTCAGACGCATATGTTAAATGAAGCGAAAGTCTGACCTTGACAATAGTTGCTTTTTAGATCCAATCAGTCAGCGTTATTTCTTGTTATAGATTCTGAAATATAATTTGATTGGCAAATTGGGTCATTAATTCTTTCATTGGGTATTTGGATTTCACTGTGCTATTCATCACTGATTTCATTTTACACCTTCTTTAAAATGAAATACTGATTTAGGCTTTTATAAATCTTTTCTGACATGGAAAGACATAAAGTTTTCATATCTACCTTAAGAATTCCTTGAAAACAATATCAAATACTGAAAACTTACCCTAATGAGAAAGATATGGTAAGAGTAAATAGTTCGGAAACATTTTTTTCAATGGCCATGGGAGTAGTTAGTAGGCACCCACCGACCAGGGAGGTACATTACTTGTACTTCTTGCTTGGGTTTCAGGAGGGTTAGTGATGGCTGTGTAGGGAGCCAGCACTTCAGTGGTTGTAAAGTTGTACTCCTCTGACTCTTTTCTTTCTGCCTCACACACACGTGAACTGCTGTCCACAAACGTACAATCCGTCTTTGTCGCACATAGAGCTTGACAATGCTGAACTCACACAACTCATTCTTCATAATTCTAGATTTATTTTACAGGGAACACTATGCACTAGACCTTCCTTTTGGCCAACTGGGAGATACAGTAGATAGTTAGGTAGAAATGATTAGGAACATCAGGTGGAAGCATGAGGCAGAAGCAGTGGGTTGGAACATCAGGAAGTAGTTTGTAGGAACATTAGGTACGAGCCTCTGGAAACACTGCACTAAAGTTGCTTTCTGCCAGTGACCTGTTAAGGATGAGGCACAAAAGGCAAAAAAGCAGCACTGAAAATCACCACTTATGGAGACTTTTTCCATGGTCACCCCCTTAAGGGAGATCCTGGAGTGAATGGGCATCAGAGATAGATATATGGACAGAATTTGAATGCTGCAGTTTTCTAAAGAGACAGTAATGATATTATAGGTGAATGTCACAGCAAAAGAGGTAAAACTTTAGAATGTAAGTGGTACACAAGAGGTTCTTAGCATACACGAAAGGACACCATACCTGCTCTGATTGCATTCTTCTGATCATTATGATTTATGTGTAAGCCGCCTGCTCTCTTGCCTTCTTAGATTCCTTTTGGGGTCATATTTTATATCTAATTTCTTGATAAAATTATGGATACGTATTAAGTAGCATGCTGGCTCTCTTTTATGATCCTGGGGGAGTTTTATTTATAGACCCTTCAGTTTCTAAAAAACTGCAAAGTCTAAGGTGATCCTTTTACCTAAATTTGCAGTAGTGCAAGTACAGGAGGACTGAGTCGCTCAGCTGAGCAGTTGTGTGAACGGTTGAGTGAGGCTGCTGAATCATCCAAGCTACGAGGGTCTTTCACCCTCACTCGAAAAAGCCATAAAGGTGGAGGTACTTGGGGCTCCATCTCCAGGGTGTTTGCTAGACAAAAGAAGCGTGCTGCTCTTGATGCTTCATTATATGATGGTAAGGATTAAAAAAGGGATGAAATATTTTCTCTTAGAATCTCTTATAACACTGCACTTACTGATGGTAAGGGGTAGATGATATTTCTGTAGTTTGAAGTCAATTCTCCAAAGATTTTTGTTGATGTTTTGTATTACCACAGTAGCATTCAAGTATTATAAATGAAGATACTGTATGGTGTGTTATATTCTTTTAAAGGTTTGATGAGTAATGCACAAAACATCTCTTCTTAATATTGAATCAGATATTTGATTTGTACATTGAGTTAGAATACAATTTTCAAAGTGATTGACATAGAATTGTTTATGCATATTTTGTTCAGAATTCATAGCATATGTAGTGGGATAAAAGCACTCTCTGGTTATGAAATGAAATTTAATCTGCAAATGTTTTTCTTTGGTTGGTTGTAGGAGTATCAAGCTCTGAAGACCTCCCTTCAGCTCTCAGCCATGTGGACACCAAATACCCCTAACTCAAACTAATATGATCCTTATGTTTCTAACTGTTCATGTGTAACTAATGTGATACAGTGTTTAGATTTTTATTTTCAGTGGAATGATTTAACTGATTCTTTGAAGTATTTTTGTGAGGTTTTATTATTATGTTATGTCCCATCTAATACTCTTCAGTAATAGTTAAACTGACTTAAGATGGGAAACTTACAAGAAAAACTATAATGACCTTGATTCTAGTATTAACTTACTTTTTTCCTTTGTTTGAAATATGAGCCTTCATAATTTGTGTGCATTTTTCCCATAACCTTAACTAACTTTAAATCCCTAGCAGCACTTCTGTTTCAGTTACTGACAAAAGAGCAGACTTAGCAGTTTGCAACTAACCCTTATGTTGCTAACATGGCATATAGGTAATGGGAGTGACAAACGTGCCTCATGGTCCCCAAGTTCATCCTTGTGTGCCTCACCCTTGACCGAGGAGAGTTACTCCGAAAAACTTAGACTACTAGAGGAAGCACAACACATTCCACTGGAGAGATGGAAAGCTCCAACAGTTCTAGCTTGGCTTGAAGTTACCTTAGGCATGCCTCAGTATGGTGCCATGTGTGCTGAGAATGTTCGAAGTGGAAAGGTAAATAACGGCTCATATTAAGTCTTGATATATTTTCCTTAATGAAATATATGATAATGACTGTTTGAAACATTGTTGGTAAACACTTTTGCATTATATTTTTCTTTCTAATGATCATTCTCTTTTTATCCCCTTAAGGTTCTCTTAGAGCTCAGTGACTCAGAATTAGAAGCAGGGCTTGGTATTACTCACCCAATGCATCGTAAGAAACTACGGTTAGCTATCGAGGAACTTCGTGAACCTCGCTTAACTAGGTTCCCACGTATCTCCACGCTAGGACATACGTGGGTTTCATCCGAATGGCTTCCAGACTTAGGCCTTCCACAATACTCTGAGACTTTTGCCAACAACTTGGTGGATGGCCGACTTCTAGAAGCCCTTACCAAAAAGGAGCTAGAAAAGCATCTTGGTGTTCATCGCAAATTTCATCAAGCCTCAGTAATCCATGGGGTGCATCTTTTAAGAATTGTGAGATTTGACAGACAGGTGAGGGTTATACTGAAAATGGCTCTTTAAATATTTACTGTATATATGTTTGAAATTTTACCCTTGGTAGAATTTCATAGTACAGTACACATCTTTTATTATTAACTTCCTTCCTATTTACCTAAAGTGGAGCAAGTGCATTAGCTTGAACCCATCAGCTCATATCCAGTTAGCTTAAGTGACCATGGGCCTCCACAGTAGCATAATCACCACTTGGTTTTCCACCTGTTACTCTAAGCTGTTGATCAGCATGTGAGGCAAAAGTCTCAAGTTCACCTCCACCCTCACCATTACATATATGGCTACATTTCATATAATCAAACATCATTTATCTGATTTCCTCATTCAAAAAACTTCTAGCCTTGAACAGTTCATTTACCTGTCTGCATATCTCTTTTTCAGTGTACCTCTTCATATATGTCCCTCTATACCATCACCTGCCTTGCATCCTCTATGGCAATTTGATCTAGAAAAGCTTTGTTCCGTGCATCTTTCAGACAATTTTTTACTCCTAATTTGTTCGCTTCCTCATTCGTTACTTTCTTCATTTACCTAATTCCAAATATATTATGTAAGAGCAAGGTTAAGAAGGGGTAAAACAACATAATCACTTTCATGATAAAATTTCAGTTAAGTAAGGTCGTGTGCAAAAGATGGGAGCAGCTCAGAGCTGAAAACTTTTGAGACAAATGTGGAATTCATTGTATCCAAGTGGAATATACAGTATGGAAGCTGAAGCTGTTGTGTACTGGAAGAAACCAAAGTGGCACCCATGCTTTCATTTTGAAATGTAGAAGTGAAACCACTCAGGCTTAATAACTTCAGAGCAATTTTTATTTATTTTATGTGTGTACCAAGCAATGTATAACAGAGAGCCCTGACTTTGTTGGCAGTTTTGCTAAGAATGTACTCTAGCTTTCTTTTGTGTAGAATGAAGTTAAGTAGAGTAATTAACTCTTAAGAATGTGAATCCTTATAGGTGGATGGATTTTACAGGGAATCCTGTGTGATTCAAGGACTGTGGTTTGCATAGCAGTCATGAAAGTTGCCTATTTATAGGCTCCCCCAATAAAACATAAAGTATAAACAGGGTTTAAGCAGAAAATTTAGAGGAGAGGAATTGTAAAAATGAATGTGAAGATAGGCTTAGAATAAAGTAATCTGTCCTCTACCCTTTGCAAGAAAAAGGTAATCTGACCCCCTCCCCATAGCAATTCCAAACAAAGTGAATGGTCTGAAGTGAGAACCCAGTTGGCAAGAATGTGCTAGAGGAGGGAAAACTTGAGAACAAGAAGTGCATGCCAAAAGAATATGAAGCTTGAAACCATTTGGTGAGGGACATGCCAAAAGAATATGAAGCAAGAAACCATTAGGCGAGGGAATGATCTGTCTCAGGAATGGCTCAGAGCCAGGAATCATTAAGCAAAGGAATGGTGTAAAGCAAAAATACATTTCTCGGGAATGGTACAAAGCTAAAAACCATTGTCAGGGAATGGGTCCAAAGTGAAAACTGTTAAGCAAGGGGGAGGTCCAAACCTCTTTGACTAGGGAGAAAACAAGGTAGGATCCCTGCTTTTGTATTAGGCTCTGTTACTAGAACCTCAGAAACCTACTTCCCTCATCAAAGCAACCTCCATCTATCTATGCAGAGTACATTGCTCTACATGAAGATCCTTCCTCAAATTATCTGCTTTATTATGAAGAAGAGTGTCCTGTGGCTTTCCTCTGCAAGGAGTTTGGTTTGGTAGAGTAATCCACTTCATTTTTCAAGAATGGGAAACTTACTGATGGTTGAATCATGGATGGTATCCTCTGTGATACAAGAAACATAGATAACACAGTAGTCATTGCAGGTGAATATTGGAAAAAAATATGTCAGCTGTAGGGTACTGGCTACCATTCAGGCCACTTTATAATTAGATCCAGAGATATAGACTTATAGGTGATACTGAGGACTCTTCCTGTACTTATGAAATATGTATTTAGAATATCGAAGTTTTTTCAAAAAATAAGGAATGTGAAGAAGATAGACTAAATAGATGAGAATAAAAACAGGCTTAGAAGATGATATTACAATCTTACCCATCTCCAGCAGATCAAAGTGAGCAAACCTGAGGGGGATTTAAAAGTCCAAGTTGAGAAACCGTTTTAGAAAAGGGAACTGTTTTGAGCAAGAAACTGTAAGGCAAGGGAATTGTCCAAAGCTTAAAACCAGTTGGCAAGGGAAAAGTGAAAAAAAATTTTAGTTATCAGAAATGAGAATATTTCAAGGGGACAGTGCAAACGTTAATGTTACATCAACTGAAGAAAAACAAGAGACTCCAACACCATGTTGCTTTTCCAGTGTAGCAAGACAGCAGGTACTTCTGTGTTAGGATCAGTTCTGGAGCAATTATTCACATGTTTGAAACATTAGACCACACACTGTATTGCTTATAACCACAGCCCTGCTGAACAGACAGCATCGTCTAAAACATTTTTTACATGGGTCAGAAACACAAGCTAGCAAATATTTTCTATATATAAGCTAAATTCTTATCTACTGAAAGCCAAGGTGAACCTTTCAGAAGTGCCACTTGAACTTAAGGCAGGAAACTTTTGATAGGTAACATTCTGAGATTTTCCCATATTAAGGTAAAACCTGTTTTTAGGAAAAATGACTTTGACTACTTACTTGAACATCACATGTTCTTGTGAATACTATGTCTAGTAATGATAAGATGTCTTTGGGACAAGCATGCATTACCCTTTAGTGCTGTTAATGTGGTTAAATGGGATAAACTTAACCAGTTAGAAATTTGTGATGCTTTGCTTAGTCCAAAAAGCTT
Source organism: Panulirus ornatus (assembly GCF_036320965.1). Classification (NCBI taxonomy): domain Eukaryota; kingdom Metazoa; phylum Arthropoda; class Malacostraca; order Decapoda; family Palinuridae; genus Panulirus; species Panulirus ornatus. The sequence continues at coordinate 66,869,558 of NC_092227.1, read as the reverse complement.
CACTTTGAATGGTCATTTCCTTACTTGCCTGAAAATCCAAGACATCCATCCTTGGATGAATCATTGCATGCCAGTAAGTAGTTTTTGAATCTAGACTTTGAGCTAACACAGTTCTCTTCAGATGTGTTCAGACATTTCAGTTGTGGTCACTTGAACAATTGTTGGTGTATGAGGTACAAGAGTTGAAAAAGAGGGCAAAAGAGAGGTAGGATGAGAGACTGTCTGTGAATTTCAGATAGAATAAGAAAATATTTTGAGAGGTGAATGGTATGTGCAATACTGATAGGAGGAGATAGGGAAGTGGTACCAGATAAAGAAAAGTGAATACTTTGAAAGATATAGATGTGTGAATGGTATGGTGAAAAGAGAGAAGGTTGTGAAAGCCTTGCATAAGATTTAGTGTGGCAAAGGATTGGATGGGATTGCAGTTGATTTTCTTAAGGAAGGAGGTGGCAGTTTTGATTGGTTAGTTAGGCTCTTCAGCATTTGTATGACCTAAGATAAAGTCTGAGGACTGACAGAATACATTTATAGTGCTCTTATATGA
>NC_092227.1:65576511-65581511 GCF_036320965.1 Panulirus ornatus | reverse complement strand
CTCTCTCTCTCTCTCTCTCTCTCTCTCTCTCTCTCTCTCTCTTTACCCTACTAGTTACTTCACTCACATTCTGCCCTGCTAGTTACCTAACTCTCTCTCTCTCTCTCTCTCTCTCTCTCTCTCTCTCTCTCTCTCTCTCTCTCTCTCTCTCTCTCCCTCTCCCCTACTAGTTACCTAACTCTCACTGTACTCGAGGACACATTGAAATCTTTCCGAAGAGTGACAGTGGAAGAAGAGAGGAGTGGAAAAGGCGAACAGCGAAGTAAGATGTGAAGGTGGCGGAGGGGAGAGTCGGCGGGAGGGTGTGTGTGTGTGTGTGTGTGTGTGTGTGTGTGTGATCATTGTATTGACTGGAGTAACGCCATCTCACTTATTAACTCTAACTCTATTACCAAGAGATATATCATTGAATCTTCTATTATTAGATACACAAAGAATTATAATCTTAATATTAGTGATGGTCTATACAAATTAGATAACTTTATTGTTGATAAAATTTGTAAAATGAGAAGTTTATGAACGCTCGTTGTATGTTTTAGACAATCACATGTTTACCAAATGGCGTCCTAGCTTCGTCTCTTCGATGTATATTAACGGTCAGTTGATATACAACGAAGAGACGTAGCTAGGACGCCATTTGGTAAACATGTGATTATCCACGACAGATAACGAGCGTATCATAAACTTATTATTTTACAAATTTTATCAATAATAAAGTTATCCAATTCATATAGACCATCACTGATATCAAGATTATAATTCTTTGTTTATTTGATAATAATAGTGATAGAGTGAGAGTTAATAATTGAGATGGCATTGCTCCAGTCATTCCAATGATCATAGTTTGTATCGTGATTAAACAAGGCATTTGATTCTTGTCCCGTTCTTATACTATATTTATGTTGCTTAAGTCTAACAGAAAGATCCTTACCAGTCTGCCCTACACAAAACATATCACAATTTCTACATGGCACTTTATAGATGCACCCACGAGAATTTTCTGGTGAATTATTGATTGAGATATTCTTTATAGTATTATTGTTGCTGAAGGCAACATTTACAGGAAAGGACTTCAGCAACATGGGAAGTAAAAATTCTTGAATACATTCAGTAGTCAGTCAAAATGCTCTCCTTCTCTTCACCTGATCACTGTCAATGATGGAAGTACAAACAAGGTAAAGAGGAGAGTTAAGAACAGTGAAAATCATTGATGATGAAAAATTATGAAAGAGAAGGATTGTAATGAGTTAGAAAGATATGATATGAGATAGAGAGAGAGAGAGAGAGAGAGAGAATTTTTTTTGTGGGATATTGTTCCCTTTTTTTCTTTTTTTCCCTATAGATAATAAGTGCTTTCCCCTAACGGGAGAAAGCTAGACTTTCAAATTATTGTAATCCCTGGGAGGTGACACTAAAGGTCTTGCAGCCTCAGTAAGAACGCAAACTGCTCCCTCAAGACACTCTCTCAATGTACCAGGGATGTGTTCTCCTCAAACATCAGAAAGAACTAAGGTTCTCAAGTTATTAAATTGACCCTTGAACGTGTCTCTCACCACCTGAACCGTTTGGCATGAAAAGTGTGTGTCATTTCGCCCTTCCTTTTACGGCCCATACCCTTTGCGAGGTGCAATCGGTCTTTAACGGTGAGCCTGGCAACTGTTGGGAGCTGGATTCTTCCCTTAACGGTGGGCCTGACAGGTGATGGGGGTTGGATTCTCTCTTTGACGGTGGTGGGCCTGACAGGTGGTGGGGGCTGGATTCTCTTCTTGACGTTGGGCCTGACAGGTGATGGGGAATGGATTCTCTTCTTGATGTTGGGCCTGACAGGTGATGGGGGCTGGATTCTCTCTTTGACGGTGGTGGGCCTGACAGGTGATGGGGGCTGGATTCTCTCTTTGACGGTGGTGGGCCTGACAGGTGATGGGGGCTGGATTCTCTCTTTGACGGTGGTGGGCCTGACAGGTGATGGGGGCTGGATTCTCTTCTTGACGTTGGGCCTGACAGGTGATGGGGAATGGATTCTCTTCTTGATGTTGGGCCTGACAGGTGATGGGGGCTGGATTCTCTCTTTGACGGTGGTGGGCCTGACAGGTGATGGGGGCTGGATTCTCTTCTTGACGTTGGGCCTGACAGGTGATGGGGAATGGATTCTCTTCTTGATGTTGGGCCTCACAGGTGATGGGGGCTGGATTCTCTCTTTGACGGTGGTGGGCCTGACAGGTGATGGGGGCTGGATTCTCTTCTTGACGCTGGGCCTGACAGGTGATGGGGAATGGATTCTCTTCTTGACGGTGGGCCTGACAGGTGATGGGGATTGGATTCTCTTCTTGATGTTGGGCCTGACAGGTGATGGGGAATGGATTCTCTTCTTGATGTTGGGCCTGACAGGTGATGGGGAATGGATTCTCTTCTTGATGTTGGGCCTGACAGGTGATGGGGAATGGATTCTCTTCTTGATGTTGGGCCTGACAGGTGGTGGGGGCTGGATTTTATCCTTGACGGTGGTGGGCCTGACAGGTGCTGGGGGATACCATTGCTCCATGATGGTGGACCCGTTAGGTACTATGACTTGCGATTTCAGTTTCAAGGTGGGCCTGATAGGTGGTGTTGAGGGCCGCATTTCCTCTTCACCGGGTGTGGCCACTTTGTCAGGATCAATGGGGCGATGACGTTTCACTTTTGCAACGCGACCCACGTGTGAGATTGAAGTAACGTCGGCACTAAGTGCCTTGTTGAAGGAATCAAAACATCTGTACTGGATGATGGCAGACCCACGGTGGTTCTCATCGGTCGTGTAGGTCGGCATGTCGAACCGAATTATCTCGCCAAACCCCTCGAAAAATTCCCTGACGTATGATCTTGAGAATCTGTATGGGATGTTCACTACACTGATGGTGTATCGCTGATGGATACTTCTGAAGAGCCGTTCAATATCCTCTTTGCTGGGCACGATGACATTCACATCGTCTTCGGAGCTCAGCTCGTCTGTCTGTGAGTGTTGATTCTCCTGGAAACGGTCCAGCAATTCTTCCTCGTTATGGAAAGGCAGGTAAGATTTGTTGAGGAGGAGATCCCAAGGCACATCCTGCTGGAGGTCTTCCACCTCTGACACTTTTGCAACTTCTTCCACCTGTGATTCTTTTACTTCCATGTCATCAGTCATGATTCCGGTTGTGTGCATTCCACCTTATTTTGATATCTTTTATCAGTTGATAAAATGTGTTCTATAAAGTACCCTCTATATCTCAGAAGGGACTAGATATATAGTTGACAACGTAGTTCAGTATCCCACTTGAAAATAATAGGCAACTTTGACTATATCAGATGCAGAGAATCTTATGATAATGTAGATGTGTCATAGGTTGAGATGGTGATTGGAGGATGGTGAAAATCTATATGTGGATCGTGGGTGGGAGATAGGAAGGGTAAGGGTAGGTGGGACAGACAGGGTATAGTGAAGATAGGTAGATGTGACAGACTGGGTATAGTGAAGATTGGTGTATTGGACAGACAGGGTGTAGTGAAGATTGGTATATTGGACGGACAGGGTGTAGTGAAGATCGGTAGATGGGACAGACAGGGTATGTGAAGATCGGGAGATGGGATAGACTGGGTATAGTGAAGATAGGTAGATGTGACAGACTGGGTATAGTGAAGATAGGTAGATGTGACAGACTGGGTATAGTGAAGATAGGTAGATGTGACAGACTGGGTATAGTGAAGATAGGTAGATGTGACAGACTGGGTATAGTGAAGATAGGTAGATGTGACAGACTGGGTGTAGTGAAGATAGGTAGATGTGACAGACGGGGTATAGTGAAGACTGGTAGGTAGGCCACACTGGGTATAGTGAAGATAGGTAGATGTGACAGACTGGGTATAGTGAAGATTGGTAGGTAGGCCACACTGGGTATAGTGAAGATAGGTAGATGTGACAGATTGGGTATAGTGAAGATTGGTAGGTAGGCCACACTGGGTATAGTGAAGATAGATGTGACAGACTGGGTATAGTGAAGATAGGTAGATGTGACAGACTGGGTATGGTGAAGATTGGTAGGTAGGCCACACTGGGTATAGTGAAGATAGGTAGATGTGACAGACTGGGTATAGTGAAGATAGGTAAATGTGACAGACTGGGTATAGTGAAGATGGATGGGTAGGGACACAGGGTTTAATGAAGATGGGTAAGTGGTACAGACAGGTATTGTGAAGATTGTTAGGTGGGACTTACAGGGTATAGTGAAGATGAGAAGGTAAGTCATAGGGTATCCCATACTATCCCAGTTATGTGCCAGATGTATAAGCACAGTTTATAAATATTCTCAAATCAAAACCTCATGAAAGTTAGTAAAGGAGTTCCTGTTCTCTTAATGATCTATGTACTAAAAGCCTCATATAAAGTATAGTCAGTAGTCTCTTCTTTAACTTGACATCTTATAGTTTGAGACGGGAGCTCATTTAAAATACAACAGTAAGGAATTATGATTTAATGAATTATCGATACCGTTTGATGATACCATCTTGTATGATATAGTTACGTATTAAGAGATGTACCCAAATACAGATTCTGATTCGTAAGGGATTTTTTATATTTTCTCAAGACTCGAGTGGTATTTTCATTTTGGAATTTAGCTTTCGGTATATATACGGTGTCTAAGTGCCGTAACATGGTAATCAAAGGTCGTACTTTAGGCTCGTCTTACCCTTGGAGTTAAGATAAAGTATAGATTGAAGCCGTTTTACAGTTACTGTAAAGCAACAGATGATTTATCAACGATAAAGTAACAAGTATATAGACACAACTGTTGTTATGTGGATCAGTAATATCACAGTGACACATCAACAAAGGCTCGTTTGTCTACATTTTCTAAATTCTAGAAATTACGACGTTTGTGTTGTTGATAATAAAATAACGTGGATGAAATGAATAATAATAAAAAAACAAGAATGAAACAATTTTTGTATTAGGGTGAATTAGATCTTTCATTGGAAAGTGTGGC